>NW_020683024.1:0-1440 GCF_002925995.2 Terrapene triunguis
GGCCTCTTGCAAACCCAAGCACAGGGAACATGCAGGGGTGGAGGCTATGGCACATAGTGCTATGGAAGGGTTCTGGGCAGCCCTGGTGCCCATAGGCACCCTGGAATGGGTTGTCGTAACTTAATAGCTCCCCTGGCTGCCTAGTTATATCAAGGGGCCATTTCAGTCCCCAAATCAGCCTGGAATCAGTGTTAATTTTTTTCTTCTCCAGTTTTCTTCCCATAAATGCATATCTGGTATATGTTTATGCTGTGAACTTTTTTTCTCTATACGTTGAAAGGCTCAAAAATTTCAGAATACAATTGCTACATTTTGCATTCTCATAATTACGGGGAAATATTGTTCCTGTTGTACTCTGCACCCATTTTGCAGGCAAAGAATTATAATCTGCCCTCTCTCTGCACATAATATCCTACTATCACAGGCTGGCTGGCCCTTTTAAGGCAAATTGGGCTCTGCCTTGCCTGTGACCTACCAACTAGCCCCCAGCTCATGGTGATATGGCAACTTAATGGTAATTAGTGGCCCCACCAGGAAATGGGTCAGGAGAAGCCTATATAACTAGAGTGGAGAACTCAGTTAGAGAGGAGAGACCCAGGAGAGAAAAGCCAAGAAAGTGCCCTCTGCTTGCAAAGGGCCTGGTGAAGTCAGGCTGGAAGACCCACAGGGGTGGGCTAGGCTCCTGTGTGGGTCTCCTGAGCAAGGGCTTACAAGGAGCAGGGAGATCCCTGAGGGAAGTTGCCGGAGTCCCTGGGGAGGGGTACACCTGCTATGAGGAAGCAGTATAGGTGAAGCTCTGCTGGGCCCAGAAATAGGGGCCAAGAAGTGGAGAACTCCAGTATAGAGCAGAAGAATTATTGTTTGGACTTTGTTGGACTTTTTGTTATTCCAGAAGGGGATTGAACTTGAGGTGACCTGGCGGGAGGGCTAGGCCATGGAAGACCCAGAGAGAGTCAGGGCAGAGAAAGCAGAAGAAAAGGAGGTACAAAAGGAAAAGCCCCTGCAACATAGTGCCCTTATGCCAGGGGGTGCTATGGGTGATGAGTACACTACCAACCTCACACCCTACTGATAGGACTGCGAGTTGCACACGTGCAACCCAGGCAGGTATACATAGCTCAGAGATTTATTCTTCAATGTTTGTCTGTGACAATTACATTAGAATTTTTCCCGTGTGGATTTGATCATCCAGGAACAATGCAGAACTACTTCTGCCATTTCCTCTGAAGTGTTTCTACTTAAAAAGAAGATCTTATCTCCAAAACTCTGCAACTTGCTTCTTCACCTGTCCTTGTTACAAAATCCAGAAGAACGCAGTGATGCCGTCAAAATTTATGTTTTCTCTGATGCATTCAAAGGTCAGATATACAGGGGCAGATAAAGGTAGGATCCGGGCCTGGTAGTCTAAAGGGACCTGACATATTATCCAAGTTAATGAAA
>NW_020683025.1:0-3945 GCF_002925995.2 Terrapene triunguis
TCCCAACTGCTATCCGGTTGACTGACAAGCAATGTATGGTTCCCTTTAGTTTTTGAACTAGGCAGCTAGATACTATGGTGATATACATAACTATTTTTTCTTAGGTATTTTTATTATGTTTATAAAATTAAAGTTCATGTGGAGCAAATGCTACAATGCACAGAAATACCCACCCCCAACCAAAGCCCTTTGTTAATAAACCACCAGAGGACCCAAAGGAAACTGAAAATCTGAGACTGAGGAAAAATTTGCCAGGCCTAAAAGCAAAAAACAAAACACCACATCCCCAGCTTCCTCCAATTTAAAATCAGGTTGGAATTAACCTTAATTAATAACCTGCCTCCTAGGTCCTGATATTTTTGTTGTTGAGGGCTGACTGCTTTTATTTTTTGCTTTCACTGTTAAAAGAGAAAAATCAACTTTCCTGAACTGAGTCTACAGCATCTGTGCCCAAACGCCTCCACTCATGCTGTGTGTTTGTGCGCACACAGTAAGAAACAAAGTGGAGGTAACAGATAAGGATTCTGATTAACAAGTTACAAAATAAAATTAAATGACACTAGCCAAAGGATTTGCCATGCAATTCAAATTAAGGGTGAGAGCTTTGCCAGCACTTAAGCTTTAGAGCAGGGGCAGGCAAACTTTTTGACCTGAGGGCCACATCAGCTTTCTGAAATTGTATGAAGGGCCGGTTTGGGGAGGCTGTGCCTCCCCAAACAGCCAGGCATAGCCCGGCCCTCACCCCCTATCCAACCCCCTCCGCTTCTTGCCCCCTGACGGCCCTCCCGGGACCCCTGCCCCATCCACCCCTCCCTGTCCCCTGACCGCCCCTGGAACTCCTGCCCATGACTGCCCCCCCGCCACCCGATCCAACTCCCCCCCTCCTTGATCCCAGCCCCCATTAAACCCCCCGGTTTCCCACTCTCTGACCGCCCCGCCCCCATCCACACCCCCACCCCCAACCCCCGCACCCCCCCGCCCCCCCCCCCACCGCCCCCCCCCCCCCCCCGGCTCCCTACCCCCTTACCGCGCTCTCTGGAGCACCGGTGGCTGGTAGCGCTACAGCCCCGCCGCCCAGAGCATTGCGCCGGCGGCTCAGTGAGCTGACACTGTGGGGGAGGGGAAACAGCGGGGGAGGGGCCAGAGGCTAGCCTCCTGGGCCAGGAGCCCAGGGGTCAGGCAGGAGGGTCCCACGGGCTTGAGGTGGCCTGAGGGCCATAGTTTGCCCACCTCTGCTTTAGAGGGTGCAGAATTTAGCTATGACCTTATGAATTAATTTTTGATTATATAATTGCATTTATTTTTAACTTCTTGCAGTGCATAAATGAGGAGTTTTTGGGGTGTGCCTATACCTCTAGGAGGACAAGGTGGATGAGGTAATATCTTTTATTGGATCACCTTCTGTTGATGAGAGAGACAAGCTTTTGAACTTATAGTTCTTCTTCAGGTTCCTCAGTGTCAAGCTGCCTGCAGTGACTCAAGAGCATGAGTGCCAACCTCAGGGCAGACTGTTAGGAAGCAGGGCACAAACCCCAAATTGGGTGTGAGTTCTATACTTAGATTTCACTAACCAATTATCAAGTGTAAATTCCTCTGGCCTAACCCTGAAGTCACAGACAGTCCCCTTTGATACTCCAATCTATCTTGCCACATTGGTAAGCATAACTTTGTGATAGATGCTCCATTATACTAGGAATCACAGAAGCATTCAGGTTACTCCCAGTCCCAAAGGACCAGTCACTTACCCCTGGTCAATTGCTCACACCAAAGACAACGCTTGTAACCAATCCTATAATACACTATATAAAGATTTATTAACTAGTTAAAGAAAATAAGAGTTATTTCCAAGGTTGAAGCAGGTGAACATATATACGCACAAATGAGTTACAATCTTAAGTTCCAAAAATTAATAGAAGCTTTTATAGTAAGCAAGCTCTATCTGCCCTATAGGGCTAACCCAGGCTAAGCAGCTGGGGACCTGAAGAAGCGCTCTGTGTAAGTTTGAAAGCTTGTCTCTGTCACCAATAAAAGTTGGTTCATATAAATATTACATTGCCCACCTGGTCTCGCTAATATTCTGGGACCACCATAGTTACAACAATGCCCTATACTTATATGGTCAGACTGCTGCAGGTTCTTGTATGGATATGCAAAAGGGAGGGTCATAAGGACTTTTCTCTCGCGTTGCACTGTCCCTTTACTCTCATCAGCACAAAAGACTGCTCCACACCATGGCTCTCTACCTCTCGTTCTAGAAGGGGAAAGGAGGAAGTGGGCTATGACCAGACATCTCTCCAGACCACCAGCAAAGGCAACTTAGGGATGCCACAGGTACATCCACCCTGCACATCAGGAAGCTTCAGTAGGCTATGGCCTCAGTATCAGTTCATACATGAGACCGGGTAGGCATTCTTGTGGGGTGCACTGCTTTAGAGAGGGGATTTGATGGAGGTCTAGAAAAGAATGAATGGTATTGAGAAAACTTCTATGCTCCTATTTGCCCTTTTTTACTGTAATACAATAACAAGGGAAGTTAAATGAAATGTAAGGTGAATATACTAAGAAACTGCACCATCTACTCAGGACACTCCCTACACTAACACAGGAACAATTCAACATACCCTTGGAGCCCCGACCGGGGTTATTCTATCTACTACCCAAGATCCACAAACCTGGAAATCCTGGACGCCCCATCATCTCTGGAATTGGCACTCTCACTGAAGGACTATCCGGATATGTAGACTCTCTGCTCAGACCCTATGCCACCAGCACTCCCAGCTATCTCCGTGACACCACTGATTTCCTGAGAAAACTACAATGCATTGGTGATCTCCCAGTAAACACCATCCTAGCCACCATGGATGTGGAGGCTCTCTACACAAACATCCCACACACAGATGGAATATAAGCTGTCAGGAACAGTATCCCTGATAATGACACAGCACAACTTATTGCTGAGCTCTGTGACTTTATCCTCACGCACAACTATTTCAAATTTGGTGACAATATATACCTCCAGACCAGTGGCACCACCATGGGCACCCGCATGGCCCCACAATATGCCAACATTTTTATGGCTGACCTGGAACAACGCTTCCTCAGCTCTCGTCCACTCACGCCCCTCCTCTACCTACGCTACATTGAGGACATCTTCATCATCTGGACCCATGGGAAGGAGACTCTGGAAGAATTCCACCACGATTTCAACAGCTTCCACCCCACCATCAACCTCAGCCTGGACCAATCTACACGGGAGGTCCACTTCCTAGACACCACAGTACAAATAAGTGATGGCCACGTTAACACCACCCTATACCGAAAACCCACCGACTGCTATGCCTACCTTCATGCCTCCAGCTTCCACCCCGGACACATCACACGATCCATCGTCTACAGCCAAGCACTGAGGTACAACCGCATCTGCTCCAACCCCTCAGACAGAGACCAACACCTACAAGATCTTCACCAAGCATTCTCAAAACTACAATACCCGCACAAGGAAATAAGGAAACAAATCAACAGAGCCAGACGTGTACCCAGAAGCCTCCTACTACAAGACAAGCTCAAGAAAGAAACCAACAGAACTCCACTGGCCATCACCTACAGTCCTCAGCTTAAACCTCTCCAATGCATCATCAGTGATCTACAACCCATCCTGGACAATGATCCCCCTCTTTCACAGACATTGGGAGGTAGGCCAGTCCTCGCCCACAGACAACCTGCCAACCTTAAGCATATTCTCACCAGCAACCACACACCACACCATAACAACTCTAACTCAGGAACCAATCCATGCAACAAACCTCGATGCCAACTCTGCCCATATATCTACACCAACAACACCATCACAGGACCTAACCAGATCAGCTACAACATCACCGGTTCATTCACCTGCACGTCCACCAATGTTATATATGCCATCATGTGCCAGCAATGCCCCTCTGC
>NW_020683026.1:0-1096 GCF_002925995.2 Terrapene triunguis
TTGATATGTCGGGTGGCACCTTTTTTTATGTGTTCGCTCACCCTGATGTTAGAACCTGGCTATGCCACTGCTTAGGGTTACCATATGTCCGGGGAGGGGGAAGATTAGGGGTCGAAGCGTTCAGGGGAAGGGGCGTAGTTGGCGCAGGGACTTTGGGGAAGGGGTGGAGTTGGGGTGGGACCGGGGGCCCTTGGAGTGTCCTCTTTTTCCAGGACTGCAATATGGTAACCCTACTTCAATGAAATAATGGATATATAGCTCTTGTTTTAAAATGTAGGAACACAAATTTGAAACAGCATTATTTGCTCAAGTAACACAGATTTTCTTCAAACATAGGTTAGACCAAGCTCTTTATTTACTATATTTAGGAGTATACAAATTCTACTGGATGACTGTGGAGAGCTTAGATTCTTCCTGAAATCTTCCATGTTGTTAGTCCCACACTCTCTTTCAACCGATGGCCAAAGCACACTGCACTCTGGATGTTCCAACAAACATAACCGCCTTCAGACTGTTTTAAATTATGCTGGGTGCCTAACCAGCCCCAAGCTGGCTCCAGAATCAGGAATGAGTATGAGAAGTTGGTTTGTCAGGTACTGTTCTAGTGCACCTGAGGATTGAGCCCTATCTAATTATTACAAAAACCTTGGTTTTATTTGGAAATGACACTGAAGTCAATAGATGACGTTCAATGTTGACATAAATGGTGGAGAAAGTTACATGTTGGGTGTAAGTAGTAAAGCAGTGTAGCTTGTATTGTTCTGACAAAACACGTAACTTGCACAAATTGCAGAGCAGAAGGATGTGTATATCAGGAAAAACAACAAACAGGAGTGGGGGAGGGAGGGATGGCTTTATGTTGCACCTTGTTTGATTTTCCTGCTGTGTCCCCTCCCTTTCCATTCCTTCAGAACATTCCATTTGTTTTGCACTCCCACTGAATGCCAAACCAGTAAAAGCTATACCTCTTCTGCTGCTGTTACTGCTAAATTGGCCTGGAGATTCCATGTGAATTGCACCCACTGCATTTGGCCAACTCTATTTACAATACAACCAAAAAAGATTGCAATGGCCAAACATGTATTACTTACCTGAC
>NW_020683027.1:0-4047 GCF_002925995.2 Terrapene triunguis
AAATGTAAAATGTGAGGTGTGTTAAGAGAGAAAAGGGGTAACCAATGAGGTTTTATGCTAGACTTCAGTAATACAATTGGGGTCATAGAGGGGGATCTTAAGGAACTTAAAAGGCCCTTATTGTTATTTGGTCACCCAATTAGTGAATAATCAAATACCCAAAGAGTTTGTTCTGCCACTGGAAATTTTACCTGCATAGAAATTATTCCAGTGACTGATAATGTGACCTGTACCTTATTGTAATATACCCCCTCTTATGCCATTAATATTAATGCCTCCCGGAAGTACATAAAGGTGTTCAACCAACAGATGTGGTATAGTACTACACCAAAGAGAGCTGTATTAGGATATCGGTGGACTGTGATTAACACTACATTAGGGACTGTTAAATTTTCATTACCCTTATCCAGTTTCCAGATCACCTCTACATACCCAAACTGCTCACAGGGGGCTGCCATTAGATTAGCACAACAGAGGGCTTGGGTTATTTCTTCTAGAAAGAAGAGAGACTTGACTGGATCCCTGTGGGATGGGGCCAATAGTGCAGCAGCAGTTTGGAATATTTTTAAGAACCAAGAACATGATGAGAAATTGGGCCAACTAGAGAAGGCCATTGGCCTTGTTTCTGGAGCATAACTAACCCAGGTACAGGCTGGAGTTGGTGAGTTACATGTTATCTCCGCCCTTAGTTCTATGACCCAGAAGTTGCTGACAGAGATGGTATTGAATATCACTGAGGCTGGGAAGGCATTGCAGTGGGATCTAGCATGTTCAGAAATTCAGGATTTCTTGAATGACCAGCTAATGGCCATTCGGAATGATCTAGAGCATCAGGCTTGGCCCACTGCCCTTACAGACACATCAGGAGTACCATCTGATCTGTGGCCATGGAGACATACTTGGAGACTGTCTGGGTAGAGGTGCGGACGTTCTCAGTGCTCCTTCCAAGCATATGGACCGGTTGAGGGGGTGTGGGCTCCCACATACCGAATCCTGCCGGGTCCATGGGGAGGATGCATGTGGGATTGGGTAATTCACCGAGACATCTGGGAAATTAGACCACCTGGTATGCCCAATCAATTTTTAGTTAGTGCTCCTGGGATTACACCAGACATTTGGATGGGGTTAGGAAGTCAATGGACATTTTGGCCGTTAGAACCCCCACAGCTTCAGTGTATACGTAAACTGAAGATAGGAGAAGTTGTCACTGTTCATGACTACGTTTGCTGGGAGGGTAGGGGACAAGGAACTACCCTGACAGGACACTTACTTTTTCAAGCTAATGACAGCTGTGTATATGTTAATGCCACCACATTGCAAGACATACATTTTAATCTCATTACCACTGCAGGCAATCATATTATTTACTGGCCTGCAGATAGAGTTTTTCAAGTAGCCCTTAGGTTCCAGATACCCTTTAATTGGACTAGTTTAGTACCTGATAGATTTCAGAATTTGTTTTCACTGTTACCAGAGGTTCAGAAAATCTCTGAAGTACAAGGGCAAATTCACATGCTTCAAAATATATATCAAGTTGAAAAGTATGCCTTTCAGACAGCTTATAGACTATCCACCTTATGTACTAAGTATGATGTATTGTGTTCTATGACTAAGATTGTTCAACAACCCCATCATATTATTGCTATGGGAATGTTATTGCTTGTGTTGCTATTAGTTAGCTTAGGATTATGTTACTGTTGTTGTAAAGGACGTAATAATAGTAATACCTTTCATGTTCATGCTAATCATGCATTGTCATTACATCCAATCAAAACCCCTAAGATTGAAGCATCTGATGTAGAATCTGAATTCCAAGATTTAATGCAAATAGAGATTTGAAAATGTCTGTTGTACTAGTAGTACAAAAGGGGGGGGGGTTGTGGAAGCAGAGAAAGAACTGACAGGAAGGAACTGCAATGCATGACAGTTGGTTAGCAAGAGTCAGGCTAACTGTAACCCTGATAACGCGAGATTTGTAGAAGCGAGGATTGTGTGAGGCGAGGTGGGAAAGAACTGTGTGAGAAGTTGTTGCGACCTTGTGTAGATAATGTGTAGAAAATATTGTATGTAGGCTAGAGTCAAAACAAGTGAGAAAAATAAGATATCAAGATGGCCTATGTATAAACAAAATGCAGCTGTTGCTTGTTATTGTCTGTAATGGAAGGTATAAAGGTTTGCTGTAATTGTTTACCTGTAGAGAGACCTGCTTAGCTCTCTCCCTCTGCGCAATTGTGAGAGAAAATAAGGTATCTGACTTGCTGTACCCAAACAAAAAGTGAGAACTCTGTTATTCTCCGACACTCTGATGTTGAAACTGCTGTTCCTGCTTCTGCTTTGGGGATTGGTAAGAAAAAACCTCTTGCACACTCCCCTTGGTTTAGCTGCTGGCTTTCTTTCCCCCAGCAGGCAGACCCACGCTAACTCCTTGGGGTCATAGAGGGGGATCTGATAAAACATATCTTTTAGGTCTATTGTACAGGCCCATTGGTTAGTGTCATCCAGTAGGATGCGTTCTACAGTGGGGATATCCCATTTGGCAGTGAATGCTACTGACCGTATGTGTTTGTTAGCAGCGTGATAGTCTATAACCATCCTATACTCATTGGTCTTGTGTGGTTTTGGGATTCCCCGTGCACTGGACAAGTATTTGCTCGCTGACACATGCCGAATCTTATTGTCTTTAAGCAGTGTCTCAATGAGCTGGGCAATGTGTGGTTGACCTTCTGGGGCTGTGGGTATGGGTCTGTATTTCCAGGGTGTGGGGTTGAGCAGTTCAGGCTCGTGGGGAGCACTGGTACCAGATAGGGTGACAGGCAGTGCCTCGAGTATGGCTTCGGCCAGCTTGAAAGGCCGTAACTCCTTGACTCCGAGGAGGGGTGTGGGCCCCATTAGGGCCCGAAATGTTACTGGTGTGTGGTTTATGTATGCATGTACCTTTACTTCTGGGCGGGGCTCTGTGCTGTTGAGGCCTTGCACATAAATGGTGTGTCGTGAGGGACGTGAGGAGGAACAATGGACACCTGTGCCCCCATGTCCAGCAAAAAGGGGATGATGAGACCCTTGTCAAAAACTAGCGGATAATAGGGGCGGGGGTCCCCTGGCCGGGTGCTGGCCGCCGCCAAGCACCCGGCCGTTATCCGTTTTTTGGCTGGGAAGATTCTAGTCGCTCTTCCCATCCCAGAGCTATGGCCAAGGCTTTTTTGCTGCTCACTGCTGAGCTTACGCACAACCTCCTTAGTGAGGCCTTTATGTAACAAGAATCCAAAAATTTTCTGTTCTACGAATGAACGCTCCGGGTGCTGGGATCTGGGCTGTGGGCTGGTGTGTGGGAACTAATGGGTAGGGCTTGGGCTGAAGGCCACTTCACCCTCTCGAGGGCCTCATAGAGCCGCCCAATGGGGCGTCCAGCATACCCCCTTAGCCACAGAACTGTTTCGGTGTCGGGGTGGTACTGTTATCCATGGCTAAGTCAATGGTAGCTTCATTTATGGGTACTTCAGTGAGGTCAACAACATGCCGGAAGGCATTAACCTGGTTAATCTGAGCCTGAGTTAGTCCTAGAGGGTGTTGGGCAGGGGACCATAGCATGATGGACCCCTCTGCAATGGCACATCTTAGGGAAGAGAGGTCCTTGACACTTCCTTTGGGGACTTGGATCCCTTGAAGGGATTGCTGTAAATGGAGGAAGACCAGGGCTGGGGCAGTTAGGGGCCATGCGGTGTTAGATATTACCGGGTTCCCTGAAAGACCCCGGGACCAGCTACTGGTCCTGGCTAGCACTAGGCCCTCTTCCCTATCCACTAGCTCCTGTCCATGTTCCAGGGCCAACCGGCCTAGCCACAGTAATGGCGGCTCATTGGCTCCCCTAGCGGTGTCTGAGATGAACTCCTTCATCTCTGCTTTGGAGCGGGGCCGGAATTCTGTGACCTGTGTGGAGTTGCCCTTGTGACGGGTTGGATCACAGAAACCCCCTTGGGAGCTGCCACCCGATGTGCCAAGACTACCCCTGCTTCTGTTTTCCCTGCCAGCTCAGGACTCCAGCACCCC
>NW_020683028.1:0-2778 GCF_002925995.2 Terrapene triunguis
GCGGCCGGGGGGAGGGTGCCGGGGGGGAGGGCGGCCAGAGCGCTGGGGGGAGGGCGGCGAGCCCGGCCGTGGCCCCGCTCTCCCCGGGGGCCGGAGCGCCACGCCGCCCCCCTCCAGGTGCCGCCCCAAGCACCAGCTTGGTGGGCTGGTGCCTGGAGCCGGCCCTGTCTTTCAGCCCCGTATTGCTATGATTCTATATGTTAGTTACATACTTAATGCACAACTGGAAGGGGCTCATATACTCTGGTGGTGAGGGCGGTGTGAGAACCTACACAGAATAGAATAACGCTATTATCTCTATTGCACAAATGGGGAGCTGAGTCACAAAGAGCTTGCCCAGGATCAGAGCCTAAGACTAAACCCAGATCTCCTGAGTCTTAGGCCTGGGCTACACAAATTTTGCACCAGTTTAACTAGTTCAGTTAGGGATATTGTTTTTTACTGAAATATTAAACGGTGTTGACCGGTAGAAGGATTTAGAATTTAGTAGTGACACTAAGGAGTACAATATAGATAGATTTATAGTGCTGATTAGATTGGAATATGATGAGGCCAAGTAGAAGAACACAAATAACTGGCTGTTGGGTTTTGCTATCGCAGAAAGGCTATTTTAGTAGTGAGAGACCTGTCTGATGTGCTTGTGATAAGGCTTGATTTTGAGTTAGCTGAAGTAGGCCTAAGCATGTAACCTCAGAGCACAGATGATGCACTCTCATGATGAGAGACAAACAAGTGGCCATAAACAAATAGGTACTTCATCGCTGAAGTAATTTTGCAATCAGAGGGTTTTGGCGTCCTTGGCAATAGAGTAAGTAGGCAGTTAAACTGTATTGACACACGTGATTTGTTAAGAAATTAGGGTTTCCTGGAATGCTACACATGGACAAAGGGAAGGTTAATCTATGGACATGAAAAATAATCAAATGTTGCCACAGAGCTGCATGGAACGTATAACGCGAGGGTATAAAAGATCTGGATGTTTTCCTGTACCTTTGGGGGTGTTGGGTTCCTGAAACAGTGTCAACTAGGACAGACTCTTCTGACATGCTCCACGGACTGATTCCTTCCATCTTCCTTTTCCATGTTTAACGCAATTGCTTTGTTTGTAGCTCTATGCTGTTTAGTTATATTAATGAGTGGACTTAGTTGAGGATTAAAGATTTATCTATATCTGTTGTGAGTCATGTCAGTCCCCACCGTGTAGCCAATTTGGGAAGAACCTGTGATCATCAATAAATGTGATGATTTTGCAGTTTTATTATTTGACAGGATTACAACTGGCACAATACTGTGAACAATAGTTATACTGGTATAAAAGGGCTTTATGCCAATATAACTTATTCACTTATATTGATGGGCATAAGCTGTAGTGGCATAAGGCACTTTTAAACGGGTATAACTGCATCCCCAGTAGGGAGCTGTATCTCTATCTATACTGATTTCAAACTGATCTACTTTAAATGGTACAGAAACTGTGTGTAGAAATGCCTGGAGGCCAGGGTCCTATCTATGAGATCATCCATCCTCTGACTTCATTGGCGTTACTCCTTATTGACACCAGCACAAGTGTGAGGAGAATCAGGCCCCAAGTCTGCCATTGTCCCCCACCAAACTCTCCAAATGAACCTGGTAGGATTCATTCAGCTCTTTTCTCATTCATTAAATTCATACAAACACTTAACTTTCAATTACAGATCATTTAGCAAAAAGACTTCTTTTTGTTTTTAATTGCGGGAAGCTGCAGACTTAGGAAGACACTAGTCCACAAGACACAGTAGTTGGAGGAATCTTTTGTTTGTTTGTTTGTTTCTGAAATAGGCTCTTAAAGACAATTTCAAGAGCTAGGTTTAAAAAGAGAACATTATGAAAGTGTACCTTTTAGGCCTTCTCCAAAACAATGCATAATGCACTCAAAAATATCACAAACTACCCTTTTTGACAAAGCTTCTGCTTGGAAAAGTAAAACAATAAAGCCATGAGTTTTATTTTATTAGTCAAGGAACAGTAAATGCCAACTGGTCTATGGGATGCTACCTGAACCATAGATTTCAATTGCTTCTGCAGTTCAACATTTCTTTCAAAGGCTTTGTCTCAGCTGCACAGCTAAGCTTCCCAGCAGCCGCATCTCACTCATTCTCCTTTCGCCTCCTTCTAGCTTTTAATCATGGTTGGTTTGGCTAACCTAAATTCATTTGGGAAGAAAAAGCTAACAGATATAGCAGCCAAGAAAAACCCTTTCCCTGTTTTCTTATATAATGGTTTGCTATGGGACTGATCCAGCATGAACACGATGTATGGAACTGTCACTGAAGTCCATGAGCTTTACACGGGCAGGACTGGGTTCCTGGTTTGTTCATTACTGGCCAAGAGTTTCAAAAGTGACTACAATACCCACACAAGGAAATAAAGAAACAAATCAACAGAGCCAGACGTGTACCCAGAAGCCTCCTGCTACAAGACAAGAAAAAGAAACCAACAGAACTCCACTGGCCCAAAAAAGAAACCAACAGAACTCCACTGGCCATCACCTACAGTCCTCAGCTTAAACCTCTCTAACGCATCATCAGTGATCTACAACCCATCCTGGACAATGATCCCTCTCTTTCACAGACCTTGGGAGGCAGGCCAGTCCTCGCCTACAGACAACCCGCCAACCTTAAGCATATGCTCACAAGCAACCACACACTGCACCATAACAACTCTAACTCAGGAACCAACCCATGCAACAAACCTCGATGCCAACTCTGCCCACATATTTACACCAGCAACACCATCGCA
>NW_020683029.1:0-1467 GCF_002925995.2 Terrapene triunguis
AAGTATATTTGGTGTGCAAATGTGAACTCAGTTCCCTTGCGATACTATTTCCATAACTAAATGTTCATGTCATCATATTTTTCCATCAAAAACAGGTTGCACGATGTCTTAGTTGCCAGAAACAGGGAAAGGAATTAAATATGGATACCACCTTGAAAAGCATAAAGGTGAATTTTGTAATCAGACACATTATTGTTTATCATTATCCATTGTTATTTCTGCAATACAATGAGGCTTTGATTTTGAAACGAGTCCAATGCATACAAGTGGCACAGCATAGTGCAGCAATCACCTCTAATGCGCCTTTGCACTGGCTGGGGATATGTCTTCAGCTTTACTCTTGTATTGTTTTCCATAACCCATTCCTGTACTTCTTTTTGTTTGTTTGTTTTCTTTCTTTCTCTTCTGTATTTAAAAGTGGGCTTTCATTCTGATTCTATGGCTGTTGTAACCATAGAATCATAGAATATCAGGGTTGGAAGGGACCTTAGGAGGTCATCTAGTCCAACCCCCTGCTCAAAGCAGGACCAATTCCCAACTAAATCATCCCAGCCAGGGCTTTATCAAGCCGGGCCTTAAAAACCTCCAAGAAAGGAGATTCCACCACCTTCCTAGGTAACGCATTCCAGTGCTTCACCATCCTCCTAGTGAAATAGTGTTTCCTAATATCCAACCTAGACCTCCCCCACTGCAACTTGAGACCATTGCTCCTTGTTCTGTCATCTGCCATCACTGAGAACAGCCGAGCTCCATCCTCTTTGGAACCCCCCCTCAGGGAGTTGAAAGCAGCTATCAAATCCCCCCTCATTCTTCTCTTCTGGAGACTAAACAATCCCAGTTCCCTCAGCCTCTCCTCATAAGTCATGTGCTCCAGACCCCTAATCATTTTTGTTGCCCTCCGCTGGACTCTTTCCAATTTTTCCACATCCTTCTTGTAGTGTGGGGCCCAAAACTGGACACAGTACTCGAGATGAGGCCTCACCAATGTCGAATAAATTACCATATTACACTGTGTACTCTGCTTATGACATATGGTTTTATTGAGAACATTTAGTAATAAACATGTGTAGTATGACTGTAACTGTTACCCTTGTATGTAGGTCACTCCGATCTGGGAATTGGTGGGAATGGATTTAATAGGACCATTACCAGTAACAAAAGATGGATACCAGTATATACTGACAGCCATAGATTATCTGTCAAGATGGGTGGAAGCCTTTCCACTTAGGAGTAAGTCAGCATTTGAGGTGGTAGAGAACATGTACAAATTGATTGTTCGACGTGGATGACCAGAGCGGATACTGACAGATCTGGGTACGGAATTCAATAATAAGGTAATGACTGTTTTTTTTCTGGTTATTTGTACTATGTAGTCAAACTCACTATCAGGTCACTCATTGATCTCAAACAATCACCAACCTTTTTTTTTATAAACTGCTGTTGGTCACCGTCAGTGTTGCTATAAAA
>NW_020683030.1:0-2571 GCF_002925995.2 Terrapene triunguis
GACAGAGGGCCACGGTGGTTGGAGCGAGACAGCAGAAGAATAAAAGGGCAACGATGGGATAACGATGATGATTGTGTTGTGTTTCATTCCTTAGAGCTGGTGCCACCACCCGTCCCTTTAGCCTTGTAGTTTACCAAGGGTAAAACTAACCATCTGTTCAGATACAAGGGAGTGTTTGTGTTCATTTCCGCTAGCTACGCAGGGGTTTGATGTTGCTGCTTTCAATCCTCCAGCTCTGCTGGGATAAGGAACAATTCAGGCCGTCACTGAACTGAAGGAGGGAGATGATTTTCTGACAGGGAGGTGTTTGGCAGGCAGCCTCCTTCCCAGCTCTGTCCTGACAACAGCCAGTTGAAAAGGGACCCTCCCCAGCCCTGCTCAGCCTGGTGAAAATGAGCCAGTGAGTGAGCGTGGGGGAGAGCAAGCGACGGAGGGAGAAGGAGTGAGCGGGCCGAGACCTCGGCGAAGGGGCGGCACATGGGTGATCAGTTTTGTTGTGTCAGAAAGTTGGCAACCCTAGATCCAGGGGAATCATCCACTATGATTCTCTTCTCAGTGAATTATCACTTCACATTGTTTGCTCAGACCAGCCTCCTCGGCCCACTCACTGCTGTGCGGGGCTGTAAGTGTGTCCATTGCTGGACAGCAGGAATTCCTGCCCATTTCCCTTCTGGCTGGAGCAGGATTGGAGTGTGTTTGTGTTAATGACATTGCTGTAGATTGTTGTTCGTTCCCCATCTTGACAATTCAGACAGTCCCTTTCCCATTTAGATCTCCATCATATCGTTCCAATAGCAGGGGTCCGGTTTTCTCTGGGGCACTGACATGTTTCAGGGGGTTGGTGAGTGAACTCAGCCTTGCATTCCGTCCTTGATGAGGCGGGGCAAGGGTGGTCAGTTTTCTTGGGTCAGAAAGTTGGCAACCCTAGATCCAGGGGAAACAAACACCCAACGAGGCTGGCCAGGGGCAGGACATCAGCTTGGAGGGGAGGGGTGGGGGTGGCAGTGACATCACAAAGGCCTGTTGCAGGAACTCGGCCTATTGGGCAAAGGTGGTGGGGAGGGGGTGACCTCACAGAGAGACCCTGACATCAGCCAGGCAGGACAGAGGTGCAGGGCCAGGCCAGTCTCTGAGACCCCCGCGGCTTTGCTGCCGCAAGTCTCCTTCGCGAGGTCTCTCTTCGAGGACTGAGAGAATTAGGATTCTTGGACGTGAGCATGAGGAGGAACCTCTGTGGAGTTTTCTCCTTTCCTACCACTGATTGTGCCAGAAAACAAACTTCCCTTTTCCAAGGTAAGAGGCCCAGAGAAGTTTGGAACCTGTTCAGTCTCATCCCCCTGGTGCAGGCAGCATTCTAGGCCCAGAAAACACTGGCTTAAGGTGGCAGAATTTGATTTCCTACCTAGGACATTGACGCTTGGAATCCCTGGGGACATTGGGGTTTATCCTTTTTGGTTTCCCTTTTCCTCTCTCCTCCCTCCTTTCTCCTCTTCTCTTGCTTCTTTTTCCCCTTTCCCCGGCTTCTCTCCCTCTACCAAGCAGGGGTGTGTGTGGAGTGTGGATGGGGTGGGGGGTGCTCTCATTGCGGGAGGTCCTCACAAAGAGGTGGGGCTGGATCTGAGAGTGATCCCCTCTGATGGTGACCTGAGCCGTCCTTTGGGACATCTGGTGAGACCTCTCAGCCTCCCGCCCCTCAGAGTCTTAATGCTGATTGGCCGAGCAGGGGGCTATCGCCAGCGAGGAGACTCAGGTCCTGTTGGCCTCTTTTCAAATCAGGCAAATAAGTCACAACCAATCCAATGTATGGGATTAATCTTGCTGCTTCTCTCCATTGTCTCTTAGCAGGTCAGGATTTCCTCTAGTGGTCGAGGTCTTCTAAAATACTGGCTGAATAATTACTATTACTATAATTATATTAGCCCTAGCCCTAAGCCCCTCATTCCCATCCCCACCCCAGAGCCCACACCCCCAGCCGGAGCCCTCACCCCTCTGCACCACCAACCCTCTGCCCTAGCCCTGAGCCCCTCATTCCCAGCCCCACCCCAGAGCCCACACCCCAAACCTCTGCCCCACTTCAGCCCCCTCCCACACTCCAAACCCTTCAGCCTCACCCCTGCCACACACCGTCCATGTGCAGAATGAATTTTGTGATGTGCAGCAATATACAGGTGATGTGTCACATAACAAAATTGCACATATTGGTGCACATCACAAAATTCATTCCGCACACGGACATAAAAAATGTGAGGAAACACTGCTCCTGACTTTCAACCTATCTGTGACATCTTGAATTTCATACTGTGACTGATCAGAATAAAGTGCTCTCAAGTGAGCTACAGACCAACAGTGGTTTATAGTAATTATTCAGCCAGTATTTTAGAAGACCTCGACCACTAGAGGAAATCCTGACCTGCTAAGAGACAATTAATGGAGAGAAGCAGCAAGATTAATCCCATACATTGCATTGGTTGTGACTTATTTGCCTGATTTGAAAAGAGGCCAAAAGGACCTGAGTCTCCTCGCTGGCGATAGCCCCCTGCTCGGCCAATCAGCACTGAGACTCTGAGGGGC
>NW_020683031.1:0-1984 GCF_002925995.2 Terrapene triunguis
TGACTTATTCTCAACTATTTCAATGTCTGGAATTTATTAGCATGGGGAAAATAATCAGTAAACTTTAAATGAAGAATTTCCCATACTATTTATAACATCAAGTCAGAAGTTGGGCCACCAATACAATAACAAAGAAATCACACCGAGACCCATGACCAATGTAGGCTACAGTTTATTTAAACCCCTTTCCTGGAAAGGAATTATAGGGGGGAATTTACATATCTATTGTATATAGCCCAATGGGGGTATAGTAGAATTTGTAGAGAGTTTTGAAGTCTATCTCCATGAGATTATTTCTGAGAGAACTGCCAAGATGACAGCCAGGGGATGGGAGTGGAGCTGTATCACTTTCAATAGCTTAAGATTTCTTTCTTCTGCATTATTTGATCTCATTTATGTGTGTTTCAATCATGTAAACAGATAGATATTGTCTCAATACACATACATTAGCCAATCATTACATGAGACAAAAGGTTTAGATTCACAACTTGAAGGCAATGAGTGAATTAGAACATAACATAACATAAGAACGGCCGTACCGGGTCAGACCAAAGGTCCATCTAGTCCAGTATCCTGTCTACCGACAGTGGCCAATGCCAGGTGCCCCAGAGGGAGTGAACCTAACAGGCAATGATCAAGTGATCTCTCTCCTGCCATCCATCTCCACCCTCTGACAAACAGAGGCTAGGGACACCATTCCTTACCCATCCTGGCTAATAGCCATTAATGGACTTAACCACCATGAATTGATCCAGTTCTCTTTTAAACGCTGTTATAGTCCTAGCCTTCACAACCTCCTCAAGTAAGGAGTTCCACAAGTTGACTGTGCGCTGTGTGAAGAAGAATTTCCTTTCATTTGTTTTAAACCTGCCGCCTATTAATTTCATTTGGTGACCCTAGTTCTTGTATTATGGGAATAAGTAAATAACTTTTTCTTATCCTCTTTCTCCACATCACTCATGATTTTATATACCTCTATCATATCCCCCCTTAGTCTCCTCTTTTCCAAGCTGAAGAGTCTTTAATCTCTCCTCATATGGGACCCGTTCCAAACCCCTAATCATTTTAGTTGCCCTTCTCTGGACCTTTTCCAGTGCCAGTATATCTTTTTTGAGATGAGGAGACCACATCTGTACGCAGTATTCGAGATGTGGGTGTACCATCGATTTATGTAAGGGCAATAATATATTCTCCGTCTTATTCTCTATCCCCTTTTTAATGATTCCTAACATCCTGTTTGCTTTTTTGACTGCACAGTGCGTGGACATCTTCAAAGAACTATCCACAATGACTCCAAGATCTTTTTCCTGACTTGTTGTAGCTAAATTAGCCCCCATCATATTGTATGTATAGTTGGGGTTATTTTTTCCAATGTGCATTACTTTAGGGGCAACTCCAAGGGAAATTCCATTTATGGAGATATCAATCTAAATTTTACATGAGTTTTGTTATCTTCCCTTTAGGTTCTATCCATGGAAATTCACCCATACTCGTCTGCTGAAAGATAAAATAATGGAAATCTGCCTCCAGAGAACGTGGAAGGCTGACGCAGAAGGGGAACTGAAAGATGCCCACATTCAAATCAAAACGGGATGTTGAGAACTGACTGTTGCAACGCTGGCCCCCACCAATCCCTAGGACAGGGGTGGCCAACCTGAGCCTGAGAAGGAGCCAGAATTTACCAATGAACATTGCCAAAGAGCCACAGGAATATGTCAGCAGCCCCCCATCCACTACCCCCCTCCAGCCTCAAGCACCTCCCGCCCACCAGCAGCCCCACCAATCAGCGCCTGGGAATCTGGGAATTACCTTCTGTAAAAACTCATCTTCTTTCGAAAACGTGTAAAAATAGCTGATTCAAGAAGTTGTTGACAGATGGATAGTACGCGTCTGTCATAACTATAAAGGGAAGGGTAACAGCTCTCCTGTGTACAGTACTATAAAATCCCTCCTGGCCAGAGCCTCCAAAATCCTTTTACCTGTA
>NW_020683032.1:0-1280 GCF_002925995.2 Terrapene triunguis
CCCCGGCCTCCACCTGCCAGCCCCCCTCCTTGCGTCCCGTCCCCCCCGTGGACCCCCCCTGCCTGCCTCTCCCTTGTCTGCTGCCCCCAGGTCCTAGTGTCCCCCATCTACTAATGGGAAGACAGGCTGCCCTTACCCTGCCCTTCCACCCTAGCCCTGAGCCTCTCCAACGCCCCAAACCCCTCAGCCCCAGCCCTCATCCCCCACACCCTAATCCTCTGCTCCATCCCTGAGCCCCCTCCTGCATCATGAACCCCTCATCCTCAGACCCACAGCCCTCACCCCTGCATCCCCTCCTATCCCCAAACCCCCTCCCCACACCCCCCTCCTGCCCTCAAACTCCCTCCCAAAGCCTGCACCCCCTCCCTTTGCACCGCCTCCCACCCCCAAACTCCATCCCAGAGCCTGCACCCCTCACCCCCTCCTGCACACCCACCCCCTGCCCCAGCCCAGAGCCTGCACCCAGCACCCAAACTCTATCCCAGAACCTGCACCCTGCACCCCTCCTGCACCCTAATCCCCAGCCCAGGACCTGCACCCCAGACCTCCTCCCCCCACCCAACCCCCTCCCAAAGCCTTAGGCAGGTGTGGGGGGGATGGGTTCTGGGCAACACCAAAATTTCTACAACCCTGCCACCCATGCGAGTGGATAAGGGTCGGGGCAGTCAGGGGACAAGAAGCAGGGGGGGTTAGGGTTCTGAGGGGGGCAGTCAGGGGGTGGGAAGTGGGAGGGAGTGGATGGGGGCGGGGCTAGGGCGGGGCTCCCCCCGTGTCCTCTTTTTTGATTGTGGAAATATGGTAACCCTAACATAGTCCCCACAGAGGGAAACAGTAAACTAGAGTATCCACCGCTTCAGTAGAACTCTGGGAGCATGCACAAGCTTCTGGGGAGGCAGTGCTAGTTTCGGGGCCTAGGCAATTGGACTGTGGAATCCCCATCTCTCAGGAAAGATGTACCCTGAGCTTATGCCTAGAGGAGCAGAGACCGTGCTTAGACTCAACCCATACCAACGGTATGTGAGATCCAATGGTGAGCTTGGTGAGCGTTCAGCAGGGGAGCTCACTCTGTGGGGTAACAGTTACTTTACATTGACATCTTTCCCCCCTCATCTGGTATTTTACTTTTTGTTTCACTTGTGGGCCCCAAGGAAGCGAATGTTCTTTAAGAGGGATTTGAATGAGATGAGTGTCAGCGTGGCATACTGAGAGCTGGAGGTTGTTGTATGTCTATAGAGCCAGGGCTGGCTCCAGGCACCAGGCAACCAAGCTGGTGCTTGGGG
>NW_020683033.1:0-1210 GCF_002925995.2 Terrapene triunguis
GGTGTCCTGCAAAACGGTAAGTGCAGGGACCCTGTTTATCAGTTTGGGGGGAACCCAGGTGTCCTGGCTCCCCCCCCCCCGGCTCCAACCCACTAGCCCCCTCCCAGAACTAGGGGTGCAGAGCTAGAAGGGGGGGCCGGGGGCGGAGTGGTTAGAGCGAGGGGAGGGGGGACTGGGAGCCCAGACTCCTGGGTTTTCTCCCTGACTCTGTTACTGACTCACTGGGTGATCATGGCCAAGTTATTTGCCCGCCCCGTGCCTCAGTTTCCCCACGTGAAAGGGGGTGTCTGGCCGGGGTCCCCCGTGGCTGTGCCAAGAAGGGTCCAGTCTGGGGGGCAGCCCCAGGCGCGGTTACCCTGTCAGGCCAGCGGGAGGGGACCTGGCCGCGTTGTGCGATGACACGGCAGGGTGTGACGGGGGCCCCGCGCTGGCCTGGGGCTGGTTGTGGTTGTGTTGCATTGGCCTGGTGCCCTGCACTGCATCGTGCGTCGCGTCTGCAGTGTCACTGCCCCGAGCCCGCAGTGTTCGCTCGCCTGGCACCAGCGTGGCGCGGGCTGCACTGGGAGCTTGTGTTGCCTCTTCCCCAGATTGTGTAGCTTGCTGGGGTCGAGCGGTGCATTGTGCAACTGCTTTGTGCCTCAGCCCGCGTGTTTCACTGCAGGGGTGTGTCGGGTTGTTGGATTGCAGGGGTGTGTTGGGTTGTTGGCTTGCAGGGGTGTGTCAGTTGCAGGGTTGTGTCGGGTTGATGGCTTGCAGGGGTGTGTTGGGTTGTTGGCTTGCAGGGGTGTGTTGGGTTGCATGGTTGTGTTGGGTTGTTGGCTTGCAGGGTTGTGTTGTGTTGTTGGCTTGCAGGGGTGTGTCGGGTGGTTACCTTGCAGGGGTGTGTCGGCTTGCAGGGTTGTGTCACGTTGTTGGCTTGCAGGGTTGTGTCGGGTTGTTGGCTTGCAGGGGTGTGTCGGGTTGTTGGCTTGCAGGGGTGTGTCGGCTTGCAGGGTTGTGTCACGTTGTTGGCTTGCAGGGTTGTGTCGGGTTGTTGGCTTGCAGGGGTGTCGGGTTGTTGGCTTGCAAGGGTGTGTCGCGTTGTTGGCTTGCAGGGGTGTGTCGGGTGGTTACCTTGCAGGGGTGTGTCGGCTTGCAGGGTTGTGTCGCGTTGTTGGCTTGCAGGGTTGTGTCGGGTTGTTGGCTTGCAGGGGTGTGTTGGGTTGCATGG
>NW_020683034.1:0-4774 GCF_002925995.2 Terrapene triunguis
GGCCGGGGCAGAGCAGGGGTGGGAAAAGGTGGGGCGGAGCTTTGGGGAAGGGGTGGAGTGGGGGCGGGGCCTGGGGCAGAGCGGGAGTTGAGCACCCACTGGCCAGAGGGGAAGTCGGTGCCTACTGAGGGGATGGACAAAGGACTGATAGAATCATAGAATATCAGGGTTGGAAGGGACCTCAGGAGGTATCTAGTCCAACCCCCTGCTCATGGCAGGACCAATCCCCAACTAAATCATCCCAGCCAGGGCTTTGTCAAGCCTGACCTTAAAAACCTCTAAGGATGGAGATTCCACCACCTCCCTAGGGAACCCAGTCCAGTGCTTCACCACCTTCCTAGTGAAATAGTGTTTCCTAATATCCAACCTAGACCTCCCCCACTGCAACTTGAGAACATTGCTCCTTGTTCTGTCATCTGCCACCACTGAGAACAGCCGAGGTCCATCCTCTTTGGAACCCCCCTTTCAGGTAGTTGAAAGCAGCTATCAAATCCCCCCTCACTCTTCTCTTCTGTAGACTAAATAAGCCCAGTTCCCTCAGCCAATCCTCATACGTCATATGCCCCAGCTCCCTAATCATTTTCCTTCCCCTCCGCTGGACTCTCTCCAATTTGTCCACATCCTTTCTGTAGTGAGGGGCCCCAAACTGGACACAATACTCCAGGTGTGGCCTCACCAGTGCCGAATAGAGGGGAACGATCACCTCCCTCGATCTGCTGGCAATGCTCCTACTAATGCAGCCCAATATGCTGTTAGCCTTCTTGGCAACAAGGGCACACTGCTGACTCAAATCCAGCTTCTTGTGCATTGTAATCCTCAGGTCCCTTTCTGCAGAACTGCTGCTTAGCCAGTCAGTCCCCAGCCTGTAGCGGGGCATGGGATTCTCCCGTCCAAAATGCAGGACTCTGCACTTGTTCTTGTTGAACCTCATCAGATTTTTTTTGGCCCAATCCCAATTTGTGTAGGTCACTCTGGACCCTATCCCTACCCTCCAGGGTATCTACCTCTCCCCCCAGCTTAGTGTCATCTGCGAACTTGCTGAGGGTGCAATCCATCCCATCATCCAGATCATTAATGAAGATGTTGAATAAAACCAGCCCCAGGACTGACCCATGGGAAAGCGGGGGAGGGAGTGGAGGAGAGGAGGCACACGGTGAGCGGAAGGGACCCCACAGAGCGGGGGTGTAGTGCAGGAGAGGGGGAACTCAGCCAGGCAGCGGTGGGCGATGGGGGCTGGGAGAAGGGGCTAAGCAGATACAGGAAGAGATTTGTTTAGCCTAACCAAAAGAAGGCTGAGGGGGGATATGATTGCTCTCTTTAAATATATCAAAGGGATAAATACCAGGGAGGGAGAGGAATTATTTCAGCTCAGTGCTAATGTGGACACGAGAACGAATGGATATAAACTGGCCGTGGGGAAATTTAGGCTTGAAATTAGACGAAGGTTTCTAACCGTCAGAGGGGTGAAATTTTGGAACAGCCTTCCGAGGGAAACGGTGGGGGCGAAAGACCTCTCTGGCTTCAAGATTAGGCTAGATAAGTTTATGGAGGGAATGGTTTGATGGGATTACGGGATTCTAATCAATTAGGCAATAACGGCCATCGCTGGTAAAATGAGGGTCTGGCTAGAGAATCTTGCCTGTATGCTCGGGGTTCTGCTGATCGCCATATTTGGGGTCGGGAAGGAATTTTCCTCCAGGGTAGATTGGCAGTGGCCCTGGAGGTTTTTCGCCTTCCTCCGCAGCATAGGGCAGGGGTCGCAAGCTGGAAAATTCTCTGCGACTTGAAGTCTTTAGATCACGATCTGGAGACTTCAACAGCAGAGTTAAGGGAAAGTGGGGGGCTCAGCTTTTGTGGCCTGCATCATGCGGGGGGTCAGACTAGATGACCATATTGGTCCCTTCTGACCTTAAAGTCTATGAGTCTATGAGTCTATGAGATGGAGCACAGGAGGGGCCACCGGGGCCCAGGCATCCGGGCCCTGGTCGGCAGCTGTGCCAGGGGAGGCTTAGCCTCCCCGCCTATTATACCCACGGCCTATGCTTCCTCTGAGGGATCTCCAGTGTCAATGTTCCCCAGAGCTCGCCTTCCCTGACAGGCCTGAGCAACCAGAGCTTGTAACTAGACCACTCACAGCCTCCCCGCGGGGAGCGTATGGACACAAACAGGCTGGAGACAAGTGATGGCAGAAATCACTGGGGACTCGGGGAGCTGAGGAGGAGGCCACACCCCACAGGAGCTGAATTTCTGCCTCGGGGCTGAGTAGTGCAGGTTGGATGCGCAGCACAGCTGTGAGGCTGTCTGCTGTGATCGATCCCCCGGTGGTCGATTTAGTGGGGGTCTAGTGAAGACCCACTAAATCGACAGTGGAGCGCTCTCCGGGTGACTCTGGGACTACACCGGGAACGCCAGGAGTAAGGTAAGTCTCCCGTCGGCCCAGCACAGAGTAGACACAGCAGTAAGTCGACCTAAGCTACGTCGAATCCAGCTGTGTTATTCACGTAGCTGGAGCAGCGTCACTTAGGACGACTTACTGCGGTAGGATAGACACTGCCTGAGGCCTGAGTTTCCACTGCAGTCTGGATGCTCAAACACCGGATTGGCAACACAAGTCACCAAGCCCAGGCCACACAGAGACAGGCTCAGTGTGCAGTGTGGACACTCCCTCACACAAGCCCAGGATTGTCAAATGAGGAAATCATTCCTTTCGTTTGACTTGCTGGCAGAGGAGCCCAGTGATATTGGAGCTCTCCAAGCGTCAGTGACAAACGCAGCACTCCAGCCACTGAGCTCTAGGGCTCCCTGCTGAAAGAAACGCTTCATGAGGGACTGGTCAAAGAGAGGTGCTGGTCTTTGGCCAAGGGCAGGGAGTCCCACCCTCAAATATAGACCATTTCCCTCGTTGTCTGTCTGTGCTGGGGCAGGAGCAATAACACGGCCTCCTGCATTTGCTATTGCAGAGAGTGGTTTCTGACGGTCTCCTCAAACACAGGGTGCGAAACAGGCCTCAGACCTGACTGGGTGTAAACAAGAACTACGCAGCTAGACTGAGCCAGCTGAGAATTCAGATGTGCCCCTTGCCTAGAGCGATGGACTGACCTGTGAGGGGACTGGAACCTGAGCTCCCAATGTTTAATTGGCACTCGTTCAGCATCTTTCCTCCGAGTGCCGTCACTGTAGGTTAAATACTCCAGCACCGGACTCCCTGCCAGCTCTGGGCCCCACAAGCTTTCCTTGTGACTGGATTCTGTACAGCAGGGGTGCAGGGAACCAGCAGGTGCATGTGACTCCTTGGTGAGGTTTTGCGTGCAAGGTGTGTGTGTGAATCTTTGTGTGTCAGAAGCAATGAGTGTGGCACTCTCACTGAACCGACAGAGGGCCATGGTGGTTGGAGCGAGACAGCAGAAGAATAAAGGGGCAACGATGGGCATAACGATGATGATTGTGTTGTGTTTCATTCCTTAGAGCTGGTGCCACCACCCATCCCTTTAGCCTTGTAGTTTACCAAGGGTAAAACTAACCATCTGTTCAGATACAAGGGAGTGTTTGTGTTCATTTCCGCTAGCTACACAGGGGTTTGATGTTGCTGCTTTCAATCCTCCAGCTCTGCCGGGATAAGGAACAATTCAGGCCGTCACTGAACTGAAGGAGGGAGATGATTTTCTGACAGGGAGGGACGCCTCCTCTTCAAGGTGTTTGGCAGGCAGCCTCCTTCCCAGCTCTGTCCTGACAACAGCCAGTTGAAAAGGGACCCTCCTCAGCCCTCCTCAGCCTGGTGAAAATGAGCCAGTGAGTGAGCGTGGGGGAGAGCAAGCAACGGAGGGAGAAGGAGTGAGCGGGCCGGGACCTCGGAGAAGGGGCGGGACATGGGTGGTCAGTTTTGTTGGGTCAGAAAGTTGGCAACCCTAGATCCAGGGGAATCATCCACTATGATTCTCTTCTCAGTGAATTATCACTTCACATTGTTTGCTCAGACCAGCCTCCCCGGCCCACTCACTGCTGTGCGGGGCTGTAAGTGTGTCCATTGCTGGACAGCAGGAATTCCTGCCCATTTCCCTTCCGGCTGGAGCAGGATTGGAGTGTGTTTGTGTTAATGACATTGCTGTAGATTGTTGTTCGTTCCCCATCTTGACAATTCAGACAGTCCCTTTCCCATTTAGATCTCCATCATATCGTTCCAATAGCAGGGGTCCGATTTTCTCTGGGGCACTGACATGTTTCAGGGTGTTGGTGAGTGAACTCAGCCTTGCATTCCGTCCTTGATGAGGCGGGACAAGGGTGGTCAGTTTTGTTGGGTCAGAAAGTTGGCAACCCTAGATCCAGGGGAAACAAACACCCAACGAGGCTGGCCAGGGAGGACATCAGCTTGAAGGGGAGGGGTGGGGGTGGCAGTGACATCACAAAGGCCTGTTGCAGGAACTCGGCCTATTGGGCGAAGGTGGTGGGGAGGGGGTGACCTCACCGAGAGACCCTGACATCAGCCGGGCAGGGCCAGGCCAGTCTCTGAGACCCCCCCGGCTTTCCTGCCGCAAATCTCCTTCGCGAGGTCTCTCCTCGAGGACTGAGAGAGAATTAGGATTCACGGATGTGAGCATGGGGAGGAACCTCTGTGGAGTTTTCTCCTTTCCTACCACTGATTGTGCCGAAAACAAACTTCCCTTTTCCAAGGTAAGAGGCCCAGAGAGGTTTGGAACCTGTTCAGTCTGATCCCCCTGGTGCAGGCAGTGTTCTAGGCCCAGAAAACACTGGCTTAAGGTGGCCGAATTTGATTTCC
>NW_020683035.1:0-1853 GCF_002925995.2 Terrapene triunguis
CCGACCAATCTAACCCCCCTGTTCCCTGTCCCTTGCCTGCCCCCCCCTACCAGGCTGAGGGAGAGCTGCGGGCTCCACGTGCAGCCAAACAATTAAGGCGCTGCTCTGCGGGGGAGGAGGGGAATGGGGAGGGACTCTGGCTGCTAGAGGCCCCAGTGGCTGCGAGCGGCTTTCAATCAGGCACAGCCGTCCAATCAGCCGCGCCGCACTCTGCATGAGGGGAAGGGGGAAATTCCGGACATTTCTACCTTATTAGAAATCCCCCCCGGACGGCCATTTAAAGCTAAAAAAGCCGGACATGTCCGGGGAAACCCGGACGGATGGTAACCCTACTATCACAGGAGAGATGAGCTCCTTGAAGCACCGACACCTCTCCGGCACTGATCCAACAGAAGACGGCCTGATAACGCTTTGTTCCAGCCCAGTCAACGGCTTCCTGAGGCATTCATGGACAACATAAGTACCAGTGCATCTGAGAGTGTTGCGCTAGACAGCTTCCCAGTAGGAGGCATCAGAGGATGACAGTGTGGCGAGGTTAATATGTGGGAACTCTACTGGCAGGAAGTGCTTGATGAGAGAGGCCAGTACATGTCGGGGGGAAGGGGGAGAATAAAGCCTCAGTGTTACACGGTCTTGGCTCTCTCTCATTTTATGCTGGAGCCCTCAGCAGTAAACAGCCTTTGGAACTGTGTTTGTACAGCACCTGGCACAGGGAGGCCCTGCTCCCTGGGTGCGCCCCCGCCCACAGTACCAATAATAACTAATAATCATGAGCGGACGTGCGCTCACTCGCACCTGCGCTCCCTTAGCTCCCGGACCATGTCTCGTCAGCTTCGTCTCAGAATCCTTCTCAATGCAAACCCTGGGCCAGCGTGAGCCCGGAGTAACTCTTGACTTGGCTGGCGTCGCGCTGTGCCGGAGCCTTCTCGCCTTACATAGCGTGTAGGCCAGAGCCTCTCTTCACTTGGAGGTTTATACCGGCGGCACTGAAAGCACAATCGGGCCTAGCATACCTGTCCGTGCCACACTGGGTGAGCAGCACCAGTTCCCCTAAATACTCCTCCGTTGGCCCTTACAAACCCCACCCCCAGCCGTAAATACCTGACCCCAGTGGGAGCTCCCTAACCGCTCGCACGCTTTTTATTCCGTCCCATCACTCCCTACCATGGTTACCCCCAGAACCAGTATTACCATAAACTTTGTAGTATTCCCTCCCCGCTCTGTGCTTACTAGTGACAGACCTGGGCTGGAGACGAACCCCCTCATGGTTCTGTGAAGCTTTCGAGCTGAGGGCTGGAGTCATCTCTAGGACTTCTGGTTCTTTTAATGGGGGCTTCCTCCCGTCCCTCTTGCTCTGCTTCAGCCCATGGCCAGCTTCCTCCCATCCTACTCTGTCAATGAGACTCAGCTGTGAAGGGCCTGATGGGGGGATTTCGTCTCAATAGGGCCTTGCCTTCTCCGCTGAGGCTGCTGACCAGGCGGCCTGAGTCGCTGCTGGTTGTGGTGCTTGTGTGAGGTGAATACCTGGCTGCTGGGAGTTGGGCTGAGTCCCACCAAACTCATGTCACACAGGAATGGGGAGCTGGCCTCAGACAGCTGGATCCTGGCTCCCTTTGCTGATTGGTGCCTTTCCTCAGCTTGCTGACTATTTATTGAGTGAATACCCAGTCCCCTCAGGCAGCAGGTGGCATTTCATCCCCTCCCTCGGTCTGTGTATTGCCCTTTATTTGTCCTGCTTGGCTCATGCCTTCCTCTATGTGCGTCACTGGCACATGCGAGCGGGACTCCATAGCTATCATTTTAGAATGACATTCGCCCGAGGCCTTGGCACTACTTAAGTCCTCAAAATAGGC
>NW_020683036.1:0-4908 GCF_002925995.2 Terrapene triunguis
AATTATCAACCTCCAAGTCTCCAACTATTTGTCTGGTTTGAGTCTTGGGAGAGGCCTTTTTCACCCCCTGGGACTGATTACTACCCCCTTTGTAGCTGTTTGCCCTGGGTTTGCCACATATCCCCCCCCCCCTGCTCAACACCATGGGGTTGGGCTACTTGGGTCGGAAAGCAGTGCACTCTCGACAGGCCATCCGCATTGCCATGTCGGGTCCCAGACCTATGTCGTACTGTGAAGTGGAAGGGTTGAAGCGACAGGAACCATCTTGTTACTCTCGCGTTTTTGTCCTTGTTTTGGTGCATCCACTGCAAAGGGGCATGGTCCGTGACCAGGGTAAATCTCCGTCCAAGTAGATAGTAGCGGAGGCTCTCTATGGCCCATTTCACAGCCAGGCATTCCTTCTCCACCACGGCGTATTTCCGTTCCCTAGGTAGGAGCTTCCTACTGAGGAAGAGGACGGGGTGTTCATCATCTCCGACCATTTGGGAAAGCACAGAGGCGTCGGTTTGTAGGATAAACTCCTTCCCCCAGTCTGGGGCTACTAGTACGGGGTCTGTGCAGAGGGCCGTCCGCAGATCCGCAAAAGCGCCTTCGGCCGCAGCAGACCATTTTACTATGTCCGGGCCCCGAGCTTTTGTTAGGTCCGTTAATGGGCATGCCCTGGTGGCGAAGTGGGGAATGAACCGCCTATAGTACCCCACTAGTCCCAGGAATGCTCTGACCTGTTTCTTCCGGAGTGGTCGGGGCCACTTCTGTATAGCTTCTAACTTGTTGAGCTGGGGCTTCACCACGCCCCTCCCCACTATATACCCAAGGTACTTAGCCTCAGCTAACCCGATCGAACATTTGGAGGGATTGGCAGTCAGCCCTGCCTTCCTCAGGGTGTCCAGGACCGCTTCCACCTTCTCCACATGAGTCTCCCAGTCGGGGCTATATATGATGACATCATCGAGATAGGCTGCCGCGTACTTTCCATGGGGTCGCAACAGTTTGTCCATTAGCCGTTGGAAAGTAGCGGGGGCCCCATGCAACCCAAAGGGGAGAACAGTGTACTGATATAGACCTTCTGGCGTTGCAAAGGCTGTCTTCTCCTTGTCGGCCTTGGTCAGGGGGATCTGCCAATAGCCCTTGGTAAGGTCAAGGGTAGACATAAACCGTGCCTTTCCCAATCTGTCAATCAGCTCATCTATCCTGGGTATAGGGTAGGCATCAAATTGGGACACCTCATTGAGTTTGCGGAAGTCATTGCAGAACCTCATACTGCCGTCTGGCTTAGGCACTAAAACCACGGGACTGGACCATTGGCTATGAGATTCTTCAATGACTCCTAAGGCCAGCATTTTCCTGACCTCTGTCCTAATCTCTTCTCTCTTGGCCTCTGGGATCCGGTATGGCTTAACGTTCACCTTCACTCCAGGCTCCGTGAGGATGTGATGGTGAACCTCCGTAGTCCTGCCCAGTTTTTCGGAGAACACATCCTGGTTGCGTTTGATCAGGCTGATCACTTCTGATCGCTGTTCCGGAGTCAACTCCGGGGATATCCCCACCAGGTCGGGCTGGTTGCTTTTAGGGAATGGCGCCCCCAGCGCAGCCACCGGAGCTTCTCTATCGTGCCAAGGTTTCAGCAGATTTATATGGTAGATCTGCTCCAGCTTCCGGCGGCCCGGCTGTCGGACCTTATAGTCAACTTCTCCTATCGCTTCTATTACCTCGTACGGCCCCTGCCACCTGGCCAGGAGCTTGCTCTCGGCCGTGGGTATGAGCACCATCACCCGGTCCCCCACCTGGAACTTCCGGGTCGTTGCTCGGCGATCATAGTTTGTCCGTTGTGCCCCTTGGGCCTTCTCCATGTGTTCGCGCACAAGGGGGGTGACTTGGGCTATTCTGTCTTTCATCTGCAACACATGTTCAACCACGTTTCTCCCAGGGTTCGGCTGTTCTTCCCAGTCTTCTTTAGCCAGGTCCAGTATGCCCCTGGGGTGGCGACCGTATAACAGCTCGAAGGGGGAGAATCCAGTGGAAGCCTGAGGTACCTCCCGTATGGCAAACAGCAAGTAAGGCAGCAGGGCGTCCCAGTTTTTCCCGTCACGACTAATCACTTTCCGTAACAGGTTCTTCAATGTCCTATTAAAGCGTTCGACCAGGCCATCGGTCTGGGGATGGTAGACCGATGTTCTAAGGGTCCGTATGTGGAGCATTGTACACAGGTCCTTCATCAGCTTAGACACAAAGGGGGTCCCTTGGTCCGTCAGGATCTCCTTAGGTATTCCTACTCTGGAAAAAATCTGGACTAATTCTTTGGCGATGGTCTTGGACGTGGTATTCCGTAGGGGTACGGCCTCGGGGTATCGGGTGGCATAATCTAGTACTACTAGAATGTATTGATGGCCCCGGGCTGACTTTTCCAATGGCCCTACTATGTCCATAGCTATACGCTCAAATGGGACCTCGATAATCGGGAGAGGTACCAGAGGGGCCCTTAAGTGGGGTCGGGGCCCATGTATCTGGCATTCTGGACAGGATGTGCAATATCGCCGGACCGCTGCATAAACACCAGGCCAAAAAAACCTCTGTAGAATCCGATCCAGGGTCTTATCTACCCCGAGATGGCCCCCGAACAGATGGCTGTGGGCCAGCTCCATTACGGCTCTTTGATGCTTCCGTGGGACCAAGAGTTGTTGTATGACTTGCTCTTGGATCCGGACTATTCTGTATAGTAGGTCATTCTTAATTATATAATATGGCCCCGCGCCCTTAACTCTCCCCTCCACGGGTACCCCATTTACCTCGACTACTTCTTTGAGAATATTGTGGTATATGGGATCATTGGCCTGATCCTGACCAAAATTCCCGCGTGCGGTCCCCATTTGTCTAAACTCGGGGGGGTCTACCTCCGTCTCCCCCTCGGGGAAAGCCCCTGGGGAACCAGGTCCGGCGATAGGGTTGTTGATCGCCGACCCAGTCCCACTGTCAGTCGAGGCCCTTCTTTCCCCTACAAGCGTAGACTTCTGGCACTGGGTCAGGACCCTCGTCCCCCTCCTTTTATCCGCCCTCCGTTCCCTCCTAGTCTTCCTGGACTTCCCCGGCGGGGAGAACAAATCCTGGCTAAATTCATGGAAGGCCGGGGGAGGGTTAACGATCTGGGCCACGCCCTGGGTCCCAGGGTCATTATTTTCTTCTACCTCCTCCCCAGGGAGTAGGGTATCAAACCCTGGGAAGTCTCGTCCGATAAGGACAGGGTAGGGGAGTTTTGGAACTACTCCCACCGTCACCCTAGTGGGCCTTCCGAGAACTTCTATTTTTACGGGGATGGTTGGATAATAGTTGACATCCCCATGCACACAGGATATTCCCGAGCGTTTGGCCCGGGATAGTTGGTCTTGCCCGACCAGCTTCCCCAAGACTAACGTGATTGCACTTCCCGAGTCTACTAAGGCTGTGGTCTTTATATCATTCATCTTAACTGGCCTAGTGTATCTATGATGGACCATCGCAACCCCGACTAGACTTATTAGATCACATGGTCCCCCTATATCTCCCAGTTCGCATTGCATAGGCTCTCCTAGATTCGGGCATTGGGCAGCGATATGCCCCATTTCACCACAAGCATAACATCGGTACCCCGCTCGGGGCAGCCCCCTATTTTTCGGGCTGCTGGGCTTTATCTCTCGAGTCTTTCTCCCCCAGTCCTCAAGTCTCTCCGGGACCGCGGGCTGCTCTTCTGCCTCCTTCCTGCCCTCCATTGTCGGGCCTGGTGCTAGGGCAAACCGGGGCCTCGGTACGGAGACTGGTCTCCGATTCTGGCGCCTTCCTTCCCCGGGGGTCCGAGAAAGTTCTTGGGCTGCTAAGTGTCTCTCTACGAGGGCAACTAGCTCATCATACGAGGAGGGATCATTTTGGCGGACCCACCCTCGTACGCCCGGCGGCAACCCCCTCATGTACCTGTCCAACACCAGGATTTCCACCACCTTCTCCGGCCCATGGGTCTCAGGGCGGAGCCACTTCCGGGCGAGGTGGATCAAGTCAAATAGCTGGGACCTCGGCGCTTTGTCGTCCCGGTATTTCCACTCGTGGAAGCGCTGGGCCCTTATGGCCGGCGTCACCCCAGACCTCGCCAGGATTTCCGCCTTCAGCTGGGGGTAATCCATAGCTGCTTCTGTGGTCATATCGAAATAGGCCTTCTGAGCCTCCCCACACAGAAATGGAGCCAGGAGGCCTGCCCACTGATCTTGGGGCCAAGCCTCCCGCAGTGCCGTCCTCTCGAATGCAAGGAGATACGCCTCTATATCATCATCCGTTGTCATCTTCTGTAAATAGTTGCTTGCGCGTAGGGGCCGGGTCCCCTGGGGCCCATGCGTCAGCGCGGTCAGGGCTTTCAACTGGTTCACTACCTCATTCAGGGTGGCTCGATCTTGGGCCGCCTGGTTCATCAGCAATTGGTTTGTCTCCTGTTGGACACGTACTGACTCTTGCTGGGCTGTCATCTGTACTCTGGTAGCCTCTTGTTGGGCCGCAGTGGCCTGAATCAACGCCTTCACTACGTCCTCCATCTTTTTTTTTTTTTTTTTTTTTTTTTGTGTGTGTGTGTGTGTGTGTGATTTACCTTGCCCTGAGATGGCTTGCCACAACACCTCACAACATCCCACTTCTGACACCACGTGTGGCAAAGTACCTTCTTCTCCTCAGCAGGCTCAGTCCTTTTTAGCCTTGGAGACACAGGCTTGGGCAAGGCAAATCCTTGCAGGTAGCACAGGGTTTGGCTATTCCTTTTCTCAGTCAGCCCCTTGTGCTTGTTTATCTTCCCTTCTGGGGACAGAGTGCAGCCTTCCTTGCAGGAAGGATTCAGAGCCTTGCTGCTCCTAACTTCCTGGCAGCTTCCCTGGTTCTCTCACTCTCTCTTCCCCCCCC
>NW_020683037.1:0-4543 GCF_002925995.2 Terrapene triunguis
GACTGATTACTACCCCCTTTGTAGCTGTTTGCCCTGGGTTTGCCACATATCCCCCCCCCCTGCTCAACACTATGGGGTTGGGCTACTTGGGTCGGAAAGCAGTGCACTCTCGACAGGCCATCCGCATTGCCATGTCGGGTCCCAGACCTATGTCGTACTGTGAAGTGGAAGGGTTGAAGCGACAGGAACCATCTTGTTACTCTCGCGTTTTTTGTCCTTGTTTTGGTGCATCCACTGCAAAGGGGCATGGTCCGTGACCAGGGTAAATCTCCGTCCAAGTAGATAGTAGCGGAGGCTCTCTATGGCCCATTTCACAGCCAGGCATTCCTTCTCCACCACGGCGTATTTCCGTTCCCTAGGTAGGAGCTTCCTACTGAGGAAGAGGACGGGGTGTTCATCATCTCCGACCATTTGGGAAAGCACCGCTCCCAGCCCTACTTCAGAGGCGTCGGTTTGTAGGATAAACTCCTTCCCCCAGTCTGGGGCTACTAGTACGGGGTCTGTGCAGAGGGCCGTCTGCAGATCCGCAAAAGCGCCTTCGGCCGCAGCAGACCATTTTACTATGTCCGGGCCCCGAGCTTTTGTTAGGTCCGTTAACGGGCATGCCCTGGTGGCGAAGTGGGGAATGAACCGCCTATAGTACCCCACTAGTCCCAGGAATGCTCTGACCTGTTTCTTCCGGAGTGGTCGGGGCCACTTCTGTATAGCTTCTAACTTGTTGAGCTGGGGCTTCACCACGCCCCTCCCCACTGTATACCCAAGGTACTTAGCCTCAGCTAACCCGATCGAACATTTGGAGGGATTGGCAGTCAGCCCCGCCTTCCTCAGGGTGTCCAGGACCGCTTCCACCTTCTCCACATGAGTCTCCCAGTCGGGGCTATATATGATGACATCATCGAGATAGGCTGCTGCGTACTTTCCATGGGGTCGCAACAATTTGTCCATTAGCCGTTGGAAAGTAGCGGGGGCCCCATGCAACCCAAAGGGGAGAACAGTGTACTGATATAGACCTTCTGGCGTTGCAAAGGCTGTCTTCTCCTTGTCGGCCTTGGCCAGGGGGATCTGCCAATAGCCCTTGGTAAGGTCAAGGGTAGACATAAACCGTGCCTTTCCCAATCTGTCAATCAGCTCATCTATCCTGGGTATAGGGTAGGCATCAAATTGGGACACCTCATTGAGTTTGCGGAAGTCATTGCAGAACCTCATACTGCCGTCTGGCTTAGGCACTAAAACCACGGGACTGGACCATTGGCTATGAGATTCTTCAATGACTCCTAAGGCCAGCATTTTCCTGACCTCTGTCCTAATCTCTTCTCTCTTGGCCTCTGGGATCCGGTATGGCTTAACGTTCACCTTCACTCCAGGCTCCGTGAGGATGTGATGGTGAACCTCCGTAGTCCTGCCCGGTTTTTCAGAGAACACATCCTGGTTGCGTTTGATCAGGCTGATCACTTCTGATCGCTGTTCCGGAGTCAACTCCGGGGATATCCCCACCAGGTCGGGCTGGTTGCTTTTAGGGAATGGCGCCCCCAGCGCAGCCACCGGAGCTTCTCTATCGTGCCAAGGTTTCAGCAGATTTATATGGTAGATCTGCTCCAGCTTCCGGCGGCCCGGCTGTCGGACCTTATAGTCAACTTCTCCTATCGCTTCTATTACCTCGTACGGCCCCTGCCACCTGGCCAGGAGCTTGCTCTCGGCCGTGGGTATGAGCACCATCACCCGGTCCCCCACCTGGAACTTCCGGGTCGTTGCTCGGCGATCATAGTTTGTCCGTTGTGCCCCTTGGGCCTTCTCCATGTGTTCGCGCACAAGGGGGGTGACTTGGGCTATTCTGTCTTTCATCTGCAACACATGTTCAACCACGTTTCTCCCAGGGTTCGGCTGTTCTTCCCAGTCTTCTTTAGCCAGGTCCAGTATGCCCCTGAGGTGGCGACCGTATAACAGCTCGAAGGGGGAGAATCCAGTGGAAGCCTGAGGTACCTCCCGTATGGCAAACAGCAAGTAAGGCAGCAGGGCGTCCCAGTCTTTCCCGTCACGACTAATCACTTTCCGTAACAGGTTCTTCAATGTCCTATTAAAGCGTTCGACCAGGCCATCGGTCTGGGGATGGTAGACCGATGTTCTAAGGGTCCGTATGTGGAGCATTGTACACAGGTCCTTCATCAGCTTAGACACAAAGGGGGTCCCTTGGTCCGTCAGGATCTCCTTAGGTATTCCTACTCTGGAAAAAATCTGGACTAATTCTTTGGCGATGGTCTTGGACGTGGTATTCCGTAGGGGTACGGCCTCGGGGTATCGGGTGGCATAATCTAGTACTACTAGAATGTATTGATGGCCCCGGGCTGACTTTTCCAATGGCCCTACTATGTCCATAGCTATACGCTCAAATGGGACCTCGATAATCGGGAGAGGTACCAGAGGGGCCCTTAAGTGGGGTCGGGGCCCATGTATCTGGCATTCTGGACAGGATGTGCAATATCGCCGGACCGCTGCATAAACACCAGGCCAAAAAAACCTCTGTAGAATCCGATCCAGGGTCTTATCTACCCCGAGATGGCCCCCGAACAGATGGCTGTGGGCCAGCTCCATTACGGCTCTTTGATGCTTCCGTGGGACCAAGAGTTGTTGTATGACTTGCTCTTGGACCCGGACTATTCTGTATAGTAGGTCATTCTTAATCATATAATATGGCCCCGCGCCCTTAACTCTCCCCTCCACGGGTACCCCATTTACCTCGACTACTTCTTTGAGAATATTGTGGTATATGGGATCATTGGCCTGATCCTGACCAAAATTCCCGCGTGCGGTCCCCATTTGTCTAAACTCGGGGGGGTCTACCTCCGTCTCCCCCTCGGGGAAAGCCCCTGGGGAACCAGGTCCGGCGATAGGGTTGTTGATCGCCGACCCAGTCCCACTGTCAGTCGAGCCCCTTCTTTCCCCTACAAGCGTAGACTTCTGGCACTGGGTCAGGACCCTCGTCCCCCTCCTTTTATCTGCCCTCCGTTCCCTCCTAGTCTTCCTGGACTTCCCCGGCGGGGAGAACAAATCCTGGCTAAATTCATGGAAGGCCGGGGGAGGGTTAACGATCTGGGCCACGCCCTGGGTCCCAGGGTCATTATTTTCTTCTACCTCCTCCCCAGGGAGTAGGGTATCAAACCCTGGGAAGTCTCGTCCGATAAGGACAGGGTAGGGGAGTTTTGGAACTACTCCCACCGTCACCCTAGTGGGCCTTCCGAGAACTTCTATTTTTACGGGGATGGTTGGATAATAGTTGACATCCCCATGCACACAAGATATTCCCGAGCGTTTGGCCCGGGATAGTTGGTCTTGCCCGACCAGCTTCCCCGAGACTAACGTGATTGCACTTCCCGAGTCTACTAAGGCTGTGGTCTTTATACCATTCATCTTAACTGGCCTAGTGTATCTATGAGGGACCATCGCAACCCCGACTAGACTTATTAGATCACATGGTCCCCCTATATCTCCCAGTTCGCATTGCATAGGCTCTCCTAGATTCGGGCATTGGGCAGCGATATGCCCCATTTCGCGACAGGCATAACATCGGTACCCCGCTCGGGGCAGCCCCCTATTTTTCGGGCTGCTGGGCTTTATCTCTCGAGTCTTTCTCCCCCAGTCCTCAAGTCTCTCCGGGACCACGGGCTGCTCTTCTGCCTCCTTCCTCCCCTCCATTGTCGGGCCTGGTGCTAGGGCAAACCGGGGCCTCGGTACGGAGACTGGTCTCCGATTCTGGCGCCTTCCTTCCCCGGGGGTCCGAGAAAGTTCTTGGGCTGCTAAGTGTCTCTCTACGAGGGCAACTAGCTCATCATACGAGGAGGGATCATTTTGGCGGACCCACCCTCGTACGCCCGGCGGCAACCCCCTCATGTACCTGTCCAACACCAGGATTTCCACCACCTTCTCCGGCCCATGGGTCTCAGGGCGGAGCCACTTCCGGGCGAGGTGGATCAAGTCAAATAGCTGGGACCTCGGCGCTTTGTCGTCCCGGTATTTCCACTCGTGGAAGCGCTGGGCCCTTATGGCCGGCGTCGCCCCAGACCTCGCCAGGATTTCCGCCTTCAGCTGGGGGTAATCCATAGCTGCTTCTGTGGTCATATCGAAATAGGCCTTCTGAGCCTCCCCACACAGAAATGGAGCCAGGAGGCCTGCCCACTGATCTTGGGGCCAAGCCTCCCGCAGTGCCGTCCTCTCGAATGCAAGGAGATACGCCTCTACATCGTCATCCGTTGTCATCTTCTGTAAATAGTTGCTTGCGCGTAGGGGCCGGGTCCCCTGGGGCCCATGCGTCAGCGCGGTCAGGGCTTTCAACTGGTTCACTACCTCATTCAGGGTGGCTCGATCTTGGGCCGCCTGGTTCATCAGCAATTGGTTTGTCTCCTGTTGGACACGTACTGACTCTTGCTGGGCTGTCATCTGTACTCTGGTAGCCTCTTGTTGGGCCGCAGTGGCCTGAATCAACGCCTTCACTACGTCCTCCATCTTTTTTTTTTTTTTTTTTTTTTTTTTTTTTTTTTTTTTTTTTTTT
>NW_020683038.1:0-1809 GCF_002925995.2 Terrapene triunguis
GCTCAAGAGCCAGGACCCCAAAATCATGGGACTGGTTTAAAAAGCATGAGATTTTAAAAACATAGTGAGTTGGGTTCTTCATATTTTCCTTTTGGTTTCTGAGCCTTTGGGATGTACATAGGTCCGACTTTCAAGCTTTTCTCCAAAAAAATCGTGAGGGCTAGAAATACACATTTTAAAAAATGTATATAAATTGAGATGCTTTCATCATCACTTGTCTCCAGGAGCTGGGACATTAAGAAGAAACACCAAATAACTGCGAGACTGGTGATAAAATTGCAAGAGTTGGTAACAAATATATCAACTTCAAAGAGGAACGTTTTGAGCATTTGAAAGCAGGGGCTTAGAATGGAAACTATTGCTGGATCCCATCCTCTGCTGGTGCCACCAATGGGAAGTGTGCCTCTCAGGGACCCAGTTATGGTGTGGGATCTGGACACCAGTTAGAGAAGGCTTCTGCCAGTTGGGGATAACTGTAGCACAGCATGATCCAGCCACTTCTCCTCCCTACCCTGACACAACACCTGTGCCAGGACTGGATGGAGGATAGTGTAAAAGCCTGTTAGGGACTCTTTGCCTGCATCAGGAATGGGATACATCCAGTGTCTGCACTCTGTGCTACCTGAGAAGCACAAAGAGGACAGAGCATTTCCTCCTATTTATTGAATTATTTTATTACCTCTCACATCTGACCACCCAATGTCCCGCAAACCACACCCTCAGTGTGAGGCCAGGGAAACAGATGGGCCTTGCAGTGTGCCCTGAAGGTCATAAAATCCAGGGACAAGGTAGGTGAGGTAATATCTTTTATTGGTAAGAGAGACAAACTTTGGAGCTTACACAGAACTCTTCTTCAGGTCTGGGAAACTTACTCAGGGCAAGTCTACATTAAAACACTGCAAGGGCTGTAGCACTTTAATGAAGACAATCTATGCCAATGGGAGAGAACTCTCCTGTCGGCTTAGTTAATCCACCTCCCTGAGAGGCGGTAGCTATATTGGCGGGAGAAGCTTTGGCCGGTATAACTAGTCACTCAGGTGTGTGATTTTTCACATTGGTGAGCGACGTGGTTATATCGAGATAGGTCTGTAGTGTAGACCAGACCTGATGAAGTTTCCCAGACCTGAAGCTCACCTCTCTCATCAACAGAAGTTGGTCCAATAAAAGATATTATCTCACCCACCTTGTCTCTCTAATATCCTGGGACCAACACAGTTACAACACCGCATACATAAAATCCAGGCTCAGTCTGACTGAGAGGAAAAATGAATTGCAGAGTTAAGGACCCTTTAAATCCCTAATGACAGTGGCCACTTCCAGAAACTTGTTATAGTTTTGCTTTAATTGCTGTGAGAGCCGATAAACCTTCCCTGAGATGGTGCTGACATTGTCTTGTTTTAAATCTTAGAGCACGTCTACACCACAGCGCTGCCTCTGGTGAAGACGTGCTATGCTGACGAGAAAGCATATCCCCGTCAGCATAATTATTACAGCCTGGCGAGAAGCGGAAAGTATATTGGCAGGAAAGCATCTCCCGCCATCATAGCGCCTGTGTGGACAGTGCAAAACTTGCGTCATGGGGGGTGGGTCACACCCCTGAGCAACGTAAATTATCTCGACTTAGGCTGTAGTGTAGACCTGCCCTCAATGTCTATCCTTCTTGAGGCGCGCAGAATCTGTAAGTAGCCGGCAGGACTGGTGTCAGCAAGACCATCATTTATGTAATTCCTCCAAGGAGTGAAATGCACCTACTGCACAATACAGTCAGTTAATTCTGGTGCCTCGTTTGCATGGGGATCTGTATGGGAC
>NW_020683039.1:0-1756 GCF_002925995.2 Terrapene triunguis
TTGGGGGTCCTGAGGGGGGCGGGAAGTGGGAGGGAGTGGAAGGGGCAAGGGCGGGGCTAGGGCAGGACTGGGGCGGGGCTAGGGCAGGACAGGGGCGGGGCTCCTCCCGTCCTCTTTTTTGCTTGCTGAAATATGGTAACCCTAATTGAGTGCCACTGATTTCAGTCAGATGGGGAGTCCCCCAGCACCAGACCTAGCACCACCCTAGTCCCACTCGCCATTTGAGGTTGAAATTTATGACTGATAAGAAGGGATTTTGCTTTCCACAGGATGAAAAATGGAAGCATCAAAAGCCCCTGATTGCAGCTTCTGCATCCTAACTGCACAACATTAGAAACGTCATAAAATGCAAGAGCGCTGGTTGGAGATTAATGGTGTGAAAGGCCTGGGGGGTTGCTCCTCTCACAGAGGGTATATGGAGCCTCAGCCCACATAGAGCCCAACAGCCACTGAGAAGTTATTTACCCTCAGGGCCAGTGTGGACGTGTCACAAGTGCTCATCAGCTTCTCTGGAACCAGATTTTTTATGCTTCCTTTTTCCTGTTTTGATTTTGGAGCAAAGATGCCAAACAATGGTGAGAGCTACACGCGATCTTCAGCTCTGGCTGGAGGATCTCTGCTGCACTATGTACACATAGCTGATGTATATGCGGGCAGCACACATGTGCACACACACATACTTGCACACATACACACACACAGTCATGGCAGCAGCCTTCGCACTAATGCTGACAGTAACATAATAGAGCTTTGCTCTTATACAAAGGATTCTGCAGAACTGTAAAAAGATGGATATGTTTACAGTCTGGGGAAACTGAGGCACGGAGCAGTCACATGACTTGTCTCAACTCACACAGCAGCAGAGTCAGCAACAGACCTGAGATGTCCCTGTTCCCCTGCTCTAACCACTTCACCACTGCCTGCCTTGGCAGTTTGCTGTGCTTGTAAACAACAACTCCCCCTCTCAGCTAATCTAGTTCTGTGGGGGCAGAGAACATCACTGGAGTTCTTCCAGTGGCCTTTGGAAGCCCCTCCCCCTTTGGACTTCGGCAGAGACTCACACGAAGGAGGTGCAAACTTCCTCAATCGCTCCCCTTGTTTACTTGCCTTCGGGCCAATAGTGTGCCTCCGGCCCTGGCCACTTCCTGCTCTGCTCCCCGCAGCGCTAGGGTTGTTTTTCATGAAAGGGGAGGTGGCAGCGAGGGGAGCCTCTTCAGGCAGGAATTTGTCTCCATGGCCTTTGGCTCAGCTGCATTCCCTCTGTCCTCTTGTTTGCTCCCTTTGCAAAGGGAGGGTTCCCCAGTGCACAGCCTTTCCGAGCAAGCCCAACTGCGCTTTCTTCATTCTCCCCCGAGAAATACTCCAGCAAGTTCTCACCTGGCCTCACTGAGCTCCTCTCTCCCTGGACGGGCAGAAATAGAGGGGAGCGGGGAGGGCACAGCCAGGCTGTGCAATGTGATGGGGCCTGCGCCTGCTCCAGTCAGGGGGATGTTCACCATTGGCCTCAGCAGGGCCAGGTCTGGGCTCATACTTCCTGGCAGCCCCTATCTGCTTCACAGAGGAAACCATTCAGCTACAGATTAGTGACAGAAATAACAGCGAGGGAGAGGGAGGCACAGGGCTGGGGGAAGGACTGAGGGGGAGCTGAAGAGCTGAGGCCTCAATAAACCCCTTGAGTTTGGCCTTTGATTTACACCAGTGTCTAGGGTTACCATATTCAAACATTTAAAAAAGAGGACACTCCAGGGGGCCCCGG
>NW_020683040.1:0-2572 GCF_002925995.2 Terrapene triunguis
TCACATTAGATACATGATTCCAGAAACCCACTCTTCATGCACTGGACTATTAACTTCTAGAAGCCAATATGCAACTGAGAGGACAGCAATAATTCAGTTTTGTTTACCGATTTCAACTTCTACTACTGTTTAATATTTTAGTTTGAAAAGGTAAAACAGCGTGCCAACTCATCAATTACTCAGGACACAAGACAAACACTTGGCAAGCATGAAGTGCATCAAGCTACTCACAATCTCACAAATGCCTTTTGAAAGGAGGAAACACACAAGTAAATATTCAAATTAATGAAGCAGTATGTAATGGAGACTTCATTTTAAGTGTTCCTGTACTTTTCCTGTTAATACATATGGGTGAGTCTCACATACTGAAGTACAGAATGTACTGCTGTCATTTTATTTTCCTATAGCAGTGGCGACGTTTGGAGAAGTCCTTGAACAGAGCAAATGTACTTTAACTACAACATGCTGCCTACTGCAGTATGTACCATAACACACCAGCATTCAGAAAGGCACTTATCCAAAAAATCCCAACCCAATAAAGTACCACTATTTTTTCCACACTTATACATCAACAAGCTGCTTAACATCCTGCGTCTTGCTGACCACATGATATAGCATAAAATAATACTGGAATATTATAATACATGTCTGCTCCACACATCCCCCAAAAAACCACAACTGCAGTCATTTGAATGATAGCATCCTTTGCAAAAATGTTATACCGTTATTCATAAACTATGCATTTGGGTGGGGTTTTTTTTAAATCCCTTTCCTTCAGGCCATATAATCCTCCAGTACCAAGAAGGAGTGCAAACATCTATACAAACACTTAGGCCTGGTCTACACTAACACCCCAATTCGATCTAAGGTACGCAACTTCAGCTACGTGAATAACGTAGCTGAAGTCGACATACCTTAGTTCGAATTTACCGCGGTTCAGACGCGGTCCACACACGGCAGGCAGGCTCCCCCGTCGACTCCGCGGTACTCCTCTCGCTGACGTGGAGTACCGCAGTCGACGGCGAGCACTTCCTGGTTCGAATTATCGCGTCCACACCAGACGCGATAAATCGAACCCGGAAGTTCGATTGCCAGCCGTCGAACTACCGCGGTAGTGTAGACAAGCCCCTACACTTATTATATTGATTTCTAAAGGGCATAGTACCTAGCATCCATATTGATTTGCCATCTGGGATTCTAAATGCACAGGGATATTATAGCTTTATGATCACTTTGATTGTTCTTTATGATCAAATTTTGATCTTGTTAAATACTAACTTAAAATATATCATTTTATAAATATTACGTCTTGTCTGGCTATAAATGTCTCCAAGATGGATGCTGCAGGATCACATTTCTTTAATGGCAGAATCCCTTTTCTTGTGTAAATTGCCCAAAGGTTGTGGATTACAACTCATGCAGGTACATTTTACAAAAGATACGTATGACAGCAGAATAAGACCTTGAACTCTTTTGCAGTTTTATGATTTAGTTTTGTAGTAGCCTAGTAAGTGCCAGTAGGGTTTGAGACCAATTAAATGGTTCAGTTTTGGATCCCCTATTTCCCAACCTTTTTAGCATAGCTGATCCAATAACTGTTACGTTGATCCAGTCTCAATTTCTCCTGGGCATTTCACAGATCCTATTACACACTCAATATCCAAACTCCCATTTTTGTTGCTCAGCTGCCCAGATCTAAACAAAAACAGTGGGGCTGATACTTGTAACTCTAAGCTTTGCCCCGTTAGCTTTGTGCCCACCAATTTCCTGAGCAGGGTGAGGGACTTTTGCTAGACATTTGTGATGCTCTGTCCTGGCCAGCCTTATATTCCTCTTTTTATGTCAAGTTTTTGTACAGTACCAGCATCTAGCTGAACTGCTTCTGCAGTAGAATAAACTTTCCTACCAAACAAGTATAACTTCTTTGAGTCTTTTGATTTTGGGGTTGCACCCTGATGTCCTGCCTTTCTCTCTCATTGGCAGCAGATACCATTGGGGGCAGGGGATGAGAGTAAAGAAACTCATAACCCTGGGAGGGTACATAAATCTTGCACTCAGTCCTCTTTGAAGTTGGGAAAAGAAATGCAGGTATCTGCCACAGTCCCTTAACTGGGTCCATAATGGCCTCATTTAGAGTCAGAGCCACTCTGGAAGGACCTGCACTGGCTAAAATATTGATCAAGCGGTGAGAGGATTCTTTTACTTCCTCCACCTGTATGCTGAGACTTAAAACAACCCTCTTTAACAATTCCTGGTGCACCGTATAGTCATCTGGGGGAGGCAATATGCCCCCTGCCCCAAGACTGCATCATCAAGGGAGGAGGAAGAGAAGGTTAGCATTGGCTGCAGATGCTCTTCCTCCCTTTCTGCAGGGTCCTGTTGAGCAGGCTCTTGGAGTCCAGTACCAGGCATGGAAATGGACTCAGGAACGAGTGCTGCCTGGTGGGTAGGTACTTGAATGCCTTTCTGAGGTCACCGAATAGGAGTACCAGGAATACAATCTAGAAATTGTGGAAAAGCCCCACGGATTCCAAAAAGGCCACTGGACAGGCATGCTCTTACCCCCCCCCCC
>NW_020683041.1:0-4733 GCF_002925995.2 Terrapene triunguis
TACCATCCCGATTTTATATGGGTAATTCCTTTACCTTTTCTTTAATTCAAATTCTTCTTTTAAGAACCTGATTGATTTTTCATTGTTTTAAGATCCAAGGTGTCACCGCCTGAGGGGCTTGAGGCGGACTTCAAATGGTCCGTTGGCCCGGTGTGCTTAGCACCAATAAAGACACCGAGGGGAGAAAGCAAGCCAAGTTTATTTCAGAGCTCTGAAATGGCACTAGGAGACCAGCATGCCTCAAATCCAGTGCAACAAATACAAATAACTTTTACCTTTTTATACCCCAAGCAGTTTCTGTGTAAGCCTTTGTCTGTTAACTCCCTCTTACTACTCCCACCCCTCCCTTCTCTAGCCGTTACAATTAGAAAAGTTCCCATACGCCTGCTTATCTTTCGGCCTTGCAAGGCCTGTTTACAGCAGCTGCCTGCTAGAAAAGCTGACCCTTACATTTCTGCTATAGCCTGTAAGCATTAAACACAGAAGTAAGTGAGAGTTCACAAGATGGAGTCTGGGGGTTCAGATAGGCCCAGAGCAAAAGAGCTTCATCGACACTTTGGCCTTCCACTCTCCCGAGTTACCTGGTAGCTATGCCTAGAGGCCCCCAACAATCCCTCCTTTGAGAACACTCAACAAACCTTTGTGAGAGTTTTCTCATACTCTAAAGACAAAATGCGATTAAGCTCCATACAATCAGGATTATCAATGAGAGGGCATAAAGGAACCTCTGGGGAGGGGGAGGTACAACTTTTACCTATGAGCACTTTACAGCAAATGAGCAAAAGAACAAGAACAAAACATATCACCACACCTGTGAGCAAGATGCGAACAATGCTTCCCCCTACATCTCCTAGTTCCCCTAAACCAGGTATCCAACCCCAAAGGGAATCCAAAATAGTGGGTTCCCCTTCCTGGGCCTTCCACTGGTTAAAGGCCCATTCAGCTGACAAGATGTGCTTGTTAATGTCCTGTGAAAACTCTGGGACATAGGTACAACACTCTTCTCCAATAAGGGCACAGACCCCGCCTTGCGAGGCTAACACATAATCTAGGGCCTGTCGGTTCTGCAAAGCCAGCAGTCGAAGCTGGTACAGCTCAGAACTTATGCTTCTCTCTATGGCTGGGTATCATAGGCAAACTCAAATCGTCAGAGGTGCTACTGCTAGTAACCATCCACCTTTGACAATAGTCTGACCAATTTTGGGGTACTACTCTCCAGGGCAATCCCGCTGAATGATGGGGAGTCTGGGCACATATCCAACAATTGGAGAGATTGAACTCATGGGCAAAGGCAATTTTCAGGGCCTCGTATGTGTTGGTAGCCATATCTGCAGGGATGGCTCCCCATCCTGCATGCGATGTGGGTGAAACAGTAGGTAACAGAAGACTTGCCTCTGTGATAAAAAGAAATGCTGTGAGAGACCCTAAACCTAAACCTATATTGTAATTACCACAACCCAAATACCCAAAAGACAAGAAGAACTATTGACACTAAACAAGTCAAAAAATAACAAGACCAAATACATAGGCCAGGTCGGCCTTCTGTGAGAAAATAAAACCAATGCTTAGGGTTCTCGCGGGGAGTATGCTGTGACTGTTCAGAAAGATCACAACGCATTCCCAGTGACCCTCACTGTCTTTTGAATAGCAGCTTAAGTCCCAAATCGTCGTTAGCCGTCTTCTCCGCAGGCTGGACAGTCCACTGTTCAGGAGCGGGCACTGCTTTCAATCGAGAGTGATGAATCCAGTTCTTGTGTCCTTCGACCTTTGCCGCTGTATGGGTGACAAGCAGGACGGTGTGGGGTCCCTTCCACTTCTCTTGGAGAGGATCGTCCTTCCAGGTCCGCACGAGAATGGAGTCACCAGGCTGCAGGGAGTGGACCCGAGTATCCAGCAGAAGAGGCTGTGAATCTTTGGTGTACCTGTGAAGAAAAGAAAGAACAGCAGACAGAGGGCACATGTACTGAGACAAAAAACCATACCCCACTTCCCATTCCCCTGCCAGAACTGGGGTACCATTCATAGGCCATGCTCTTCCAAACATAATTTCGAAGGGATTAAACCCTATCCTACCCTTAGGGAGAGCACGAATGCGAAGTAACACAAAGGGCAAGGCATCAGGCCACTTAAGAGATGCCTCCTGACAGACCTTTGAGAGGTGTCGCTTGAGTGTCTGATTTGTGCGTTCCACTACTCCACTGGCTTGTGGTCGCCAGGGTGTGTGGAGTTTCCAGGGGATCTGCAGAGCACTTGATATCTTTTGAACAATTTGAGATGTGAAGTGTGTTCCATTATCAGATTCCATCCACTGAGGAAGGCTGAAGCGAGGAATGATTTCCTTGACAAACTTAAGAGCCACTGTCTTGGCAGTGTTGTTACGACATGGGAAGGCTTCAGGCCATCCGCTGAATCGATCCACTAAGACGAGGAGGTACCTGTACCCTTGGGTCCTGGGAAACTCAGTAAAGTCTATTTGCCATACCAATCCTGGGCCTGGGGTAGGTTCCAGGGTGGCTGGAGGCACTGCTACTCCTGGTCGAGGGTTATTCTTTTGGCAGATTAAACATTCAGCCTGTACCTGTGATGCTAGGGGTTTAAGTCCAGAGGTTAGAAAACATTTATTCATGAGCTGGATAAGAGTCTCTTTGCCTGCGTGTGTGGTTTGATGCAGTTCCTGCAACACTGATCGAATCAAGCCCTTGGGCAGGAGGATTTTTCCCTCTGTGGAATAAAGCCATCCCTCCTTTTCCTGGAGACCGAGACTGTCAGCCAGGTTTCTGTCCTCTTGGGAGTACTGAGGGGCTGCAAGCTCACCCACTGATGGGATGAGGGCATGCATTTGGGCATTCTCCTCAGTTGGTGATTTCAGGGTAGCAGCTCGCTTAGCTTCCCTGTCTGCTCTGGCATTGCCCTTGGTTACATCTTGATCTTCCCTCTGATGGGCTTTGCAATGCACCACTGCTACTGCTGAGGGGAGTTGTACTGCTTCTAAAAGCCGGAGAATTTGAGACCCATACTTAACCGGAGAGCCTTGGGCTGTTAGCATTCCCCTGCCGGTAAACTCTCAGCTTCCACGGTATCATGAAGAGACACAATAGCATAACCAGCCCTCCTTTGCCCATCCACAACAGTACTACTTCCATCTGTATACCATTCCAAGTCAGCATTTGGGAGTGGCTGATCTTTTAGATCTGGGCGGCTAGAATACTGAACATCTATGATTTCTAAACAGTCATGTTCCTGCTTTTCTGTCTCTGGGAGCAATGTAGCTGGATTAAGGGAAGAACAGATCTGTAGGGTGACTTCAGGATTCTCTAACAGCTTCACCTGGTACCGAGCAACCCGAGCCTGTGTGAGCCAAAGACCACCCTTAGTGTCCAGCAAGGCTCGAACCATATGAGGAACATACACACTTGCACACTTCCTCCCAGTGTCAGCTTTCCAGCTTCTCCCAAGCACTAGAGCCGTAGCTGCGACCGCCCTCAAACAGGCTGGTCATCCCTTTGAAACTTGATCCAGTTGCTTAGAAAAGTATGCCACAGGACGCTTCCAGGCACCTAGTAGCTGAAATGCCCTGTCCGCTTCTGGGGACCAGTGAAAAGGGGTCATGATCTGCTCCCTTAACACATTCATACAAAGGTTTAGCCCACAGTCCAAACTCTGGAATCCATATTCTGCAAAAACCTGCCATGTCCAGGAATGCCAATTGTTGGGGATTGGAACTTGGCAGATAGCCTCCTTCCTTTTGTTTGAGAGCTGTCTCTCTCCCTGCCTGATGTGAAATCCCAGATATTGAACCTCTAAAAGAGCAATTTGGGCTTTGTTTTGAGATACCCTGTATCCTCGCAGTCCAATAAAGTTTAGGAGACTCACAGTAGCTCTGAGACAAGGGATTAGACCCACAGCAGCAATTAACAAATTATCCCACTCCTCCAAGTTTCTGACCAAAGCCTGTCAAAACAGAGTGGGGGAATTTTTAAATCCTTGAGCCAATACTGTTCAACAAAACTGCCTTTTAACCCTTCTGTTGTCCTCATTATGCCTTGCAGTATTTTGCTGATCTCAGTTGCTTGGGCACATTCAGCCCCCCTTCCTCTTGGTTGTCAGCAAAGTCTTGGCTGTGAACACTGACCTTGGACTGAGGCCAGCTGTATTTTCCTCTCAGTTAACTCATTCTGTGCTTTTTCCTCTTCTCCCTTTCTCGGCTTCTTCTAACTTCCAAAGGAACCTTCCACTCTTCACTCATACACCTTTTCTCCAACCATTAACACATACTTATTGCCATCATAGGGGTACCTTCCCTTCCAGGGCATTCATTTTTCCAGTGTCCCTCCTTACGGCATACGGCACACTGGTTGCGACCCAGGCGCCTTTCCTGGGGACCAGGGCGTCCACATCCACGGCCTCTCATTCCCCGGCCCCTTCCACCTTTCTGTGGCCTTACTTTGCCGCCGACCTGCACCGCCGCTACCATCATTTTTACTTGCCTTTTTTCCTTCTCTCCCTCTCTAAGGCTATAAGCCCTATTTGCAGTCTCCAAAATCTGAGCCATAGACATTCCCATTAAATCCTCCTTCTTCTGCAATTTCCTTTTAATATCAGGGGCCGCACGGCTGGTGAAGATACCCTTTATAATTGCCTCAGTTGCCTGATCATCTGGGTTTGCACTAGTAGTCTGCCTGATGGTATCCCGAATACGCTGCAGGAAAGCCCCTGGACTTTCTTTTGAGTCC
>NW_020683042.1:0-2315 GCF_002925995.2 Terrapene triunguis
GTTGTTTGTATTTGTTTGCTCAAGCAATTATTATAATCCACTTGTCTGCAAATATGCTTTCTGTTGTTGTTAGATCATTAACCTTAACAGTGTCAACATGCTCCCAGGATGCAGTTCAATTATATGACTGCACAGAGTAAGAGTGAGGAGCATGTTTCATGTGGAGGAAAGTGCTCACTGTTCATGCTTTATTGGTTCCTGAGAAGCTCAGAGGTGACTGCTACGTTGTAAAAAGAAACGGAACCACTTACAAATATTTACTAATCTGTCACTGTCCAATTCCTGTGAATTCTGGCATGGTGAAAACATAGATCCATTTGCAGTGGCACATGCACAGAATCCATGGTATCAGCAGGGAGTTGATTCCCCACTCATTTACACCAATGATTTCAGTGGAGTTACTCCTGATTTGCACCAATGTAACTGACAAGGAAACCAGCCCCCAGGATTCTACTTAGTCTCCTTGCTTTTCAAAATTCCATGAATGTGAAATTGTTTGGTGGTCATGGATAGTGCTTAATCCTATCAGCCACGAAAATACACAACACAAGTAGAGATGAAGCAAACACACTGATCCTGATTCTCATTTACATACAGTTCCTGTTACACCACTCTGACAGCATATAGGCTCATTAAAGTGAGTTTAAATGTAACACACCAAAGTGCTGTGAAAACATAGGATTTTTTCACATGGGTTAATGGTGGTATGGTTTTTTCACCAAAGTACTAAAGGCTTAAAAGCAATCCTGTTCCAGCTCCAAATAAAACAGTCACTTTCAATAGGGTTATGGTCAGAAAAGTTTCTGTGTAAAAAATGGCTACCATTTACTGTAATTATATTTATAAATTGATTTCATATTAGATTGGGGATATTGGCCCTTTAAGTGGAAAATTCTACTTTGTGTTCAGGGATTTAATACTTTATTGAGCACATATGTCATTAGCTAATAATCTTAGAAAGAGGAACAACATTTTTATCCAAAGTGCAGCAAGGCTGCTTGCTACCATAGCAAAACCAAGCTGTATAAAATACGATCATCTCCTCAGTTGCACATGACAGCTCTCACTGAAGTCGGTATCTATTTAGGCTCTTAGACTGCACTCAATGAGACTTGCATGCATGCATTTAACAGACAGGATCCTACGTTACCAAAACAGTCCTGATAAAATAGGACACCCGATTTTTTGCCTAAAATTAAATTTGAACTTTTTTGAAAGATGAACATATTTGCTTAACTTTTTAATAACTTATTTAAATGTTTGGGTTCCCTCCGCTCTTCCTGGTTCTGGCTGGGAACAAGCCGAGGGTACATCTGCATCCGCAGTTTGGAGGGGTAATTCCCAGCTCAAGTAGACACCTACGAGCTCGGATGGGATTGTACTCAGGCAACTAGCCCAAGATGCCACCTGTGCCACCACAGCCAAACTGCTATTTTGAGTGTGCTCACTCGAGCAGAGCTCACACTCGGCTGTCGATCTGAGCTGGGAACTATGACTCCCAGCTGCTTCACGAGAGGCTGTTCTGTTGAGATTTCCAGCTCACTGTTACAGGAGGGGGTGTTCCAAATGAGTATTGGTGCATTTTTTATTCTTGTTGATCCCAAATGAGCTGTCAGCCATTTGAGTTTAGATATTGTCCCATCACTAATGCACACTTATTAGCCAGGCTGAGCGGGCCAGTGGCTTTATGACGTACCAGCTCTTTATTAGTAACTCTGTCAGTTTGTACAAAATGTATAACCCTTTTTTTAAATGAAAGATTAATGGTGAGATTCTGTGCTCCACCTGTAAGAGCCGTGGGGGAGGAGGGCACCTTCCTGACCCTGGAAAGGCCCTGTCATAATACAGATTGCCCAGGGGATGCTGTTGCCTACACAACGAGCTAGGGCTAGGATTTCCTCTGCTCATCTACACACACTTGCACTAACTCAGTGGGTATGTACTTGGTATGGCTCAGCCATGCCTCCACTGCCACTACCAAGCTACTGTGGCTATACTAGGATTACCATATTTAAAAAATAAAAAAAGAGGACACTCCATGGGGCCCTGGCCCCGCCCCTTTCCCACCCCTGGCCCCGCCCAACTCCGCCCCTTCCCTGCCCCAACTCCGCCCATTCCCCGCCCCTTCCCCAAAGTCCCCGCCTTAACTCCCCCTCCTCCCTCCCAGCCACGCGAAAAGGGCTGCCCAAGCGTTACCGGCTTCACGGTTTGCCAGGCAGCCCCCAGACCCTGCGCCCCTGGCCGGCGCTTCCCCAGCGCAGCTGGAGCCTGGGAGGGGAAGCGCCCAGCCGGGGGCGCAGGGTCTGGGGGCTGCC
>NW_020683043.1:0-1230 GCF_002925995.2 Terrapene triunguis
TGTCCGGCTGGTGACACCCTCCTGGGCTCCCCGTCTCTCCCCTGACCACCCCCCCACCCCGTCCAGCTGGTGACACCCTCCTGGGCTCCCCGTTTCTCCGCTGACTGCCCCCCCCATGCCTGTCCGGCTGGTGACACCCGCCCGGGCTCCCCGTCTCTCCCCTGACCCCCCCCCCACGTTCTCTCCCCCCCCAGGAGTGGTTCACGGTGTACGAGCACAACCGGCTGACGCGCTGCACCGTGTCTGACCTGGTGATGGGTAACGAGTACTCCTTCCGCGTGTACAGCCAGAACATCTGCGGGCTGAGTGAGGCGCCCGGCGTCTCCAAGAACACCGCCCTCATCCAGAAAACAGGTGCGCCCGGACGCCGGGGTCCCCCCATGCTCGGGGGGGGCGGGGGGGCTGGGAGCCGGGACTCCTGGGTTCGCTCCCCAGCTCTGGGAGGGGAGTGGGGGCTAGTGGTTAGAGCGGGGGGGCTTGGAGTGCAGATAGTGGGGGGAACGTAGGGTCGGGGGGGTTGCTACCTCTGGGCCTCACCCCCTGGCCTCCCCTAGGGATCATCTTTAAACCGCTGGATTACCAGGAGCACGACTTCCGGATGGCGCCCAGAGTCCTGACGCCCCTGGTCGATCGGACCGTGGTGGCTGGGTACAGCACGGCCCTGAACTGCGCAGTGCGGGGGCATCCCAAGGTAAGGGACCCCCACCCCCATCCCCAGGGCCCCCAAGGTATGTCCAGGCCTGTACTCCCACTGGAGGCCACAGGAGGGGGTGCTGGAGATGGGGGTGCAGGGGGCAGTTGGGGGATAGGAGGGGGTGTTGGAGGTGGGGGTGCAGGGGGTAGTTGGGGGACAGGAGAGGGTGCTGGAGGTGGGGGGTGCAGGGGAAAGGAGGGGGATAGGAGGGAGTGCTGGAGGTGGAGGGTGCAGGGGATAGGAGGGGGTGCTGGAGGTGGGGGTGCAGGGGGCAGTTGGGGGACAGGAAGGGGTATTGGAGGTGGGGGTGCAGGGGGCAGTTGGGGGACAGGAGAGGGTGCTGGAGGTGGGGGGTGCAGGGGAAAGGAGGGGGATAGGAGGGAGTGCTGGAGGTGGAGGGTGCAGGGGATAGGAGGGGGTGCTGGAGGTGGGGGGGCCGGGGGGCGCTGGGGGGCAGGGAGGGGGGGTGGAGGTGGGGGTGCAGGGGGCAGTTGGGGGACAGGAGAGGGTGCTGGAGGTGGGGGGTGCAGGGGAAA
>NW_020683044.1:0-2269 GCF_002925995.2 Terrapene triunguis
TGAAGTCCTCAAATCGTGGTTTAAAGAACTCAAGGTGCAGAGAATCCTCCAGCAAGTGACCCGTGCCCCACACTGCAGAGGAAGGCGAAAAACCTCCAGGGCTTCTGCCAATCTGCCCTGGAGGAAAATTCCTTCCCGACCCCAAATACGGCAATCAGTTAAACCCTGAGCATGTGGGCAAGACTCACCAGCCAGCACCCAGGAAAGAATTCTCTGTAGTAACTCAGATCCCACCCCATCTAACATCCCACCTCCATTTGACTCACCTCATCCTGCGTGTGCTTAGACACTACAGTGCTCAGAAGCATTTGCCTACCTAGATACACAATGGGTGCAAGACCTGTCCCCACTGAGCTCAAAGGCCAACCTCCCATTGGCCCCCGCATCACCAGGATTGGGGCCTACGTGTGTTACCTGCTGATGACAACAATACAAAGGCAAATCTTGGTGGGTGCTGTTAGGGGGCTTATTTCTTCACCCTCTCACTTCCTTGGTCCTTCTCGCATGAACAGAGAGCAACAATACCCGAAGTCCAAAGGCGCAAACAATTGAATGTTTATTGGGGTGAACTTCCAGCAAGCATGATTCCAGTTTCCTTCCTCAGTGTCCCCCTTCCCAGCTCTGACACCACAGAGCCATCCCTGTTCCCATTCCCCCCTTACTTCCTGATTGACTGCAGACTATATAGTAAAACTTGAGTTCTGCGTAGCTATACCTTAACCAATCATTTTACTGAAATTTAACTAACCAATCCTAACATACTGTAACATGGTTATTTAACCAATTATATTCCACCACCTTAATTAGTTTACACCCAGCAAAATTAATTATACAGCAGACAGAAACAATTACAGAACCAGACAGAGACCATGCAAATAAACATACAAAACAATACAGAAGTGAGGATTTCACAACCACATCTATACAGACATAAGGGTTTCCCAGCTGTGTCTATTAATAAGTGAGTTCTTACCAGACAGAAAACTATCAAACTAAATTTCCTTTTACATGTTCTAGGCCCTTTCCTTTTTCTGGAGGTGATAGGAATATCAGGACAGAATTGTATTCCTAACAGCCCGATAGCACCTTATTTAATTAAGCCTGGACACATCCACACAACGAAGCCCTTTTTTTGGACTTAAAGGGCCCTTTAAACTGGTTTCTTTACTCCACCTCCGACGAGGGGATTAGTGCTAAAATCGGCCTTTGCGGGTCGGAATTGGGGTAGTGTGGACGGAATTCGACGTTATTGGCCTCCGGGAGCTACCCCACAGTGCTTCATTGTGACCGCTCTGGACAGCACTCTCAACTCAGATGCACTGACAAGGTAGACAGGAAAAGCCCCGCGAACGTTTGAATTTCATTTCCTGTTTGCCCAGCGTGGAGAGCACAGGTGACCACGCAGAGCTCATCAGCACAGGTAACCATGATGGAGTCCAGGGATCGCAAAAGAGCTCCATCATGGACCAAACGGGAGATACGTGATCTGCTCGCAATATGGGGAGATGAATCAGTGCTAGCTGAATTCTATAGCAGTAAACAAAATGGCAAAATATTAGAAAAAGTCTCAAAGGCCATGAAGGACAGAGGCCATAACAGGGACGCACAGCAGTGCCGCATGAAAATTAAGGAGCTAAGGCAAGCCTACCACAAAGCCAGAGAGGCAAACGGAAGGTCCAGGGCAGAGCCGCAAACATGCCGCTTCTACGCGGAGCTGCATGCGATGCTAGGGGGTGCAGCCACCACTACCCCAACCGTGTACTTTGACTCCATCAATGGAGAAACACGCAACATGGAAGCGGGTTCGGGGTACGAGGAAGATGATGATGAAGACAATGAAGATAGCTCACAGCAAGTAAGCGGAGAAACCGGTTTCCCCAACAGCCAGGATATGTTTATCACCCTGGACCTGGAACCAGTAACCCCCAAACTCACCCAAGGCGTGCTCCCAGACCCTGAGGGCACACAAGGGACCTCTGGTGAGTGTACCTTTGTAAATATTACACATGGTTTAAAAGCAAGCGTGTTTAATGATGAATGATTACTTTGCCCTGGCAATCGCAGCCAGTACAGCTACTGGAAAAGTCTGTTAACGTGTATGGGGATGGAGCGGAAATCCTCCAGGGACATCTCCAGAAAGCTCTCCTTCATGTACTCCCAAAGCCTTTGCAAAAGGTTTCTGGGGAGGGCTGCCTTATCCCGTCCGCCATGGTAGGACACTTTACCACGCCAGGCCAATAGCACGTAGTCTGGAATCATTGCATAACAA
>NW_020683045.1:0-1486 GCF_002925995.2 Terrapene triunguis
CCCCCGATGGGCCCCCTACATACCCTCCCCACACCCACATGCTGCCCTCTCTACCCTGCCCTCCACCAGCTTTTCTATCCCTCCATCCCCCCGATGGCCCCCCAATGCCCTTCAGAGCCCCCCACACCCTGCCCAGCCCCCCAGATACAGACCTCCCCCAGGACTCTCCCCCACCCTCACTGCCCCCACCCTGCACCCCTCCCCCACCCACCCCCGATGGGCCCCCTACATACCCTCCCCACACCCACATGCTGCCCTCTCTACCCTGCCCTCCACCAGCTTTTCTATCCCTCCATCCCCCCGATGGCCCCCCAATGCCCTTCAGAGCCCCCCACACCCTGCCCAGCCCCCCAGATACAGACCTCCCCCAGGACTCTCCCCCACACCCCCTGCCCCCCAGTGATCTCCTCCCCCACAGACCCCAATCCCTCCATTTTACCTCACAGCCCCCCCTGCTCCCAGAACCTCCCCTGCCCCCCACAGCCCCCCCCACACCACCACCCGACTCACAAATTGGAGGATCTCAAACTTCTTCTTGGACTGGATCACGTTGATCTGGGGGGCGGGAGGGGGGGCAACTCAGTGGGTTAATTCTGGAGAGAACAAGGGGGGGCTGATCCCCCCCAAGCTCTCCACTCCCATCCCGGAAACCAGCCCCCTCCCCCCCGACCCCCCCAGTCCTAGGAAGCCCCCGAGCCCCCCTAGACACCCCCAGTTCCAGAGACCCCAACCCGTCGCCTGCTCCCCCAGTTCCAGCCCCATCCCAGGACTCTCTGCTCCCCAGATACCCCCCACCCCAGACCCCTCCCCCTTCCCCCCAGATCCCCCAGGGCCCCCCCACCTCGGCCCCTCGGCCTTCCCTGCTCCCCAGATTCCCCCCTCCCCAGACCCCTCCCTTTTATCTGCCCCCTAGATCCCCCGACAGCCCGGGCCCCTCTCCCTTCCCGGCCCCCCACAACCCCACCAGTCCCAGACTAGGCACACAAAACCCAAAACCCTGGCCCTGCCCTCCTCCAAGACCCCGCCCAGGCCCCGCCCCTTCCCCGGGGCACCGCCCCCTCGCTCGCTCACGCCACCCTCCCTCATTTGCTCATTTTCACCGGGCTGGGGCAGGGGATTGGGGTGCAGGGGGGGCTGAGGGCTCCGGTTGCGGGTGGAGGCTGGGGATGAGGGGTTGGGGATGCAGGAGGATGCTCCGGGCTGGGATCGAGGGGTTCGGAGGGTGGGAGGGGGATCAGGGCTGGGACAGGGGTTTGGGGTGCAGAGGGGTGTCGGGGGCCAGGCTCCGGGTGGCGTTTACCTCAAGCAGCTCCCAGAAGCAGCCGGCACGTCCCTCCTCCGGTTCCTATGCGGAGGGGCAGCCAAGCAGCTCTGGGGGGGGCCCGGGGCACAGGGGCCGCGCCCGCAGCGCGCATTGGCTGCGGTTCCCGGCCAATGAGAGCTGCAGGGGTGGCGCTTGGGGCGGGGCCAGCGCGTGGAGCCCCCT
>NW_020683046.1:0-1093 GCF_002925995.2 Terrapene triunguis
AGTACAACAGGCCTGAGCGGCTTCTTGCGTGCTCGCTCCACGTGTCTCCCGGCACATCCCTGTGGCTGAGGGGGGGGGTGGGCTGTGTCTCCGCACACCGCCCCTGCCCCAAACAGCCCTGCAGCCAATGGGATGCTGCAGGGGCGATGGGGACAGGAGAGCATGGAGACCTCCTGGCCCGCCCCGCCTAGGAACCGCTGCCGGAGGGGTGCCCCAGGTAAGCACCGAACCCCCCGCCCCCTTCCAGAGCCTGCACACACACCCTCCCCCCCCACACCCTACTGTCCCCAAATTCCCTCCTGCACACCCACCCCCTCTAGCCCCCAAACTTCCTCCCAGAGCCTGCACCCTCACCCCCTCCTGCACACCCACCCCCTACCCCAGCCCAGAGTCTGCATCCAGCACCCAAACTCCCTCCCAGAGCCTGCACCCCTCACCCCTCCTGCACCCCAATCCCCTGCCCAGCCTAGAGCCTGCTCCCAAACTTCCTCCCAGAGCCTGACCCCTCAGCCCCCTGCACCCAAACTCCCTGCCAGAACCTACACCCTGCACCCCTCCTGCACCCCAATCCCCTGCCCCAGCCCAGAGCCTGCACCCCAGACCCTCACCAAAACCCAAATCCTTAGGGTGGTGTGGGGGGGACTTTGGAGGGGCAGGTTCTGGGTACCACCAAAATTTCTACAAACCTGCTGCCCTTGGGTGTTATTAGCACCACACTCTCATCAGCTGAGCTAGCCGGCCCACAGAAACCAGCCTGACAAGCGGCCCTTTTGGAAAGGAGCCGTGGGCAGCCGCAGGGTGGTTGTGGCCTCTGGAATGAGAGGGGGGCTGAGGACAGCTGCTTGTGTCCAGTGGAATTAGCTCAAGTGGTTGAGCGCTCGCGTCGCAGGCGAGAGGCAGTGGGATCAATGGCCACATTCTCCAGTGCCAGGGGGTTCCCATCCTCTGCCTTCCTTTTAAAAGCACTGCCAGGCAGGGGGCTAAGTGCCTCCTGTGGGCCCCTCCCTCTCCCTACTTGACCTGCCATAACAGTCCAGAGAATTTTACCCAGTGAATCCTACATGGACCCCAGCACCGTACGGTTGAACTAGGA
>NW_020683047.1:0-4315 GCF_002925995.2 Terrapene triunguis
AAAAAAAATTCCCTGGGTGCACACCCTAATGAAATGTGCTGTGCACACCTATGCCAACGGATAGTTGCTAAATGCCACAATTTGGCCTTATTGGTTCCCCACACACATGCTTAGTGTGAAGACATTTTATATTTAAGAATCTCATTTTATTTTATTATTCTCTTGACAGATAGTGGATTGTTGGTGGATATAGCTTAGGAAACACCTGTTAAAACACACATTGCTGGATTCTAAATGAAGTAGTCATGTAGGAAAAGCCTGTATTTCATTACAGGCTGAGTAATATAAACTCAGTGTGCAGTAGCCACCGCAAGTGAAGATGATAGATAGTAAACAGTGAAAGTTTAGTGCCATCAATGATAAACAGTCACCTGGAATACTGTGCATTTCTGTACCTGAACAGATACAGCAGAAATAGGAAGAGTCTGTCTGGAGACCCACAATGAAGATAGGGGAACTGAGAGATTGAAAATATTACAAAGGAAATAAATCATAGACATGATATAATGTCAAGGCTTCTATTTATCCTCAAGATACAGCAACAAGGAGTGAGCCAGTGAAAGGCAGTACCCTTCAAAACTAAGAGGATTTTTAAAAACGCAGTACATAGTTAGCATGTGGAATTCATTACCACGCGACAGAGGCCACAAGCTTAGCAAGATTCAAAAGAAGATTAGGCATTTATATGTATGGAGCCCTTGTATGGATAAGACCATCCAGAGTAACATTAGCTGGGCTAAAATATTTATCAGGAATATGAACCCAATGCTTCTGAACATATTCCAGCTACTGACCAATAGGGGCTAAGAAGAAACTTTTGCTACGGGCAGATTATTCTGTAAATTATCAACCAAAGGGTTTCTTGCATCTTCCTCTAGAGTTTAATATTTTAGCCATGACAGATGACCAGGCCACTGGTCTCCCCTGGTACGGCAATTCCCATGCAATTTATTATATTGGTGCTACTGAATCTATGAAAGTCACATCACCCATATATACAAAGACATAGGTGCTGAAACTAGAAGTGCTGGGGGTGCTGCCGCACCACCTGGCTTGAAGTGGTTTCCATTATATACAGGGTTTACAGTGTGGTTCAGTGGCTCTCAGCACCCCCCACTATACAAATTGTTCCAGCACCCCTGTACAAAGACTGAAATATTTTCAGAACAATTGTTTAATATACCGCCCATATGCTGTATTTACAGTAATCTATATGGTTCTAGAAAACTAACAAAAATATTTGTAAAAAGTCTCAAGAGAACTAGCTTTCACGTCTGAACTTCTGAACCTTTGAATTAGGCACAGAGAAGGGAGGAACAAACTACAGGTTTGGGGTTTCATAAAGCACTTGGAAATGTTTGATCTTTGCTTATATTCAAATAACATCCCCCAAAATGCCCATTAGCTTACAGATGGTTTCTTTTGCATTTCTTCAGGCTTTGGTCCTCAATCCTTTCAATCAGGGCTTGTCAACACGGGGAAACTATACTAGTATAAATAAGGTATACTGTGAATTTAGACAGAGATGGCCATTCTTATTCCATAATAAAATTATCTTTTCTTGGTTTAGCTTATGTTACTTTGGAAGCAGTTTAAATGAAACCAAAAAAGGCCCATTTTATTCTGAAATAAGAAAGAGGATCCCCACGAGGGAGTTATACAGGTATAACTAGAATAAAACCTCTTGTGTAAACAAATCCTTAGAGTGGTATCAAGATCATCAACTGGCATTTGCTTATCTTCCACTCCCTGCCCAGTCTCTTCAGATCCTATCACAAAAAACACCTAGGCTCAAATGAAATGAAACCTTGCAGGGCACATCAGCCCTATTCCCCACATCAGACTGAGCTAATATGAATGCAGAGACACTAATGTAATTTGCAGTGGAGGATTACGATAATGGAATCAAATCTTTGCATGGCTGTTGTATCTCACAGCATTTTTAAGATTACCTGTTATAAAATAAGGTTAATTAAAAAAAAGTGTGAGGACTCCAAGTCTTCAAGGAAGAAGTTAAGTGGATATGCCATGTGCCGAAAAGTATCCATCATCTTAACCTGGGCAAGGGACTTCTCTGGCTTTTCTATTCCGAATTAAAGAGATTTCATAGTAAAGGTGTGATACAAGACTTTAGTAGCTATTCTAATGAGTAAGGAAAGCTTAAAAAGTCACGTCACCTAGTTAATTGGTCCAACAACGGTTAATGTAGGAGACTCCAACTCCACATACAATAGAGTCTGCTTATTAGCAACCTCTTGGTTCTCAACAAAAAGTTATTATCCCAAGGTTGCAAATACACCTCTACCTCGATATAACGCTGTCCTCGGGAGCCAAAAAAACTTACTGCGTTATAGGTGAAACCGCATTATATTGAACTTGGTTTGATACGCGGGAGTGCACAGCCCTGTCCCCCCAGAGCGCTGCTTTACCGTGTTATATCCGAATTCGTGTTATATCGGGTCGCGTTATATCGGGGTAGAGGTGTAATTGGAAAGCAGGATTGCAGAGGTGCAGCCAAGAAAGGAAGCGCTGGGACATGCCTTCTTTGAATGCAGCCCCGCAAGCCTACCTGTGGCCAGTGCTTGGCATGTCCCAGAGCTTCCTTCTCCAGCTGCAGTCCCACAAACCTGCCTATGGCTGGTGCTCCGCCCATTCCAGCATCCTCCCTGGCTGCAGAGCCACAAGCAGGTTTGCGTTGTTGCAGCCAATGAAGGAAGTGCTGGTATGTGCCAAGCCCAGACGCCTGGTGCCAGGGCAAGGCACAACCCAAAGAGCACAGAGAGATACCACACACCCTGTGGAAAGCCCAACACCTGGGCTGCAGCCCCTTGCCCAGCCGCTGCCGTGCCCACAGCCACCCCTTCTAGCCACTGATAGGTTTGTAGGGCTGCAGCCAGAGAACCCACACCAAAAAGTTGTCAGTGAGCAGCATGCTGTTACCAATATCCAAAACCTATTAACATTTAAGTCAATGGGATGGGATTGGTTCCCAGCAAAATGTTGCAATTCACCAGAAGCTGTTAATATCAGGAATGCTAATAAGCAGCATCCACTATACCAGGGGTTGACAACCTGCAGCACGTGAGCTGATTTTTAGTGGCACACTGCTGCCAGCCGGGGTCCTGGCTGCTGGCCCCACTCAGCCCGCTGCCGGCCTGGATTACGGAACCCCAGACCAGCAGCGGGATGAGCTGCTCAGCCCGCTGCTGGTCTGGGGTTCCGGCCCCTTGCCAGCCGGGGTCCTGGCCACTGGCCCCACTCAGCCCACTGCCGGTCTGGGGTTCCGGCCCCTTGCCAGCCGGGGTCCTGGCCACTGGCCCCGCTCAGCCCACTGCCGGTCTGGGGTTCCGGCCCCTTGCCAGCCGGGGTCCTGGCCACTGGCCCCGCTCAGCCCACTGCCGGTCTGGGGTTCCGGCCCCTTGCCAGCCGGGGTCCTGGCCACTGGCCCCGCTCAGCCCACTGCCGGTCTGGGGTCCCGGCCGCCGGCCCCTTGCCAGCCGGGTCCCAGCCGCCAGCCCTGCTCAGCCCGCTGCCGGCCTGGATGGACGGAACCTGGGCCAGCAGCGGGCTGACCGGGGCCGGCGGCCAGGACCCTGGCTGGCAGGGGCCGGCGGACAGAACCCCAGACCGGCAGCGGGCTGAGCGGCTCATCCTGCTGCCGGTCTGGGGTTCCGTCTGCCACCCACGCTGCCGGTCTGGCATGCAAAACCTTAAATTAATGAAGACTTGGCACACCACTTCCTAAAGGTTGCCGACCCCTGCGCTATACTGTGCATTAGCCCTATAATCTCTGGTGTTGGTTTTGATGTAATTGTTTTCCTTGAATGCCTAAGTCAGTGTAGTGAGTCGGTGTGGCTCCCCTCCTGCCCAGAAGAGGGAGCACCCTTGCAGGCACCCGAGTGGGTGGAGCCACCGCCGCCTGTTCCCGCCCCCCAGAAGTCAAGGGGCGGGACAGGAAGTATAAAGGCCGGCCGCCGGAGCTCAGTCAGGGCCCAGCCACCGCAGGGAGTAGACGTGCGGCCGGGAGCTCCTGACCGGGAGACCTCCGAGGCCCGAGGCCATTGCCCTAACTGGCCGGAGCTACCCCGGGCCCACTACGAGGAGGAGCCGCCGCCGGAGCCCGTCCGCTCCCGTCGCTGGGAGGAGCCCTTGGAACTCCCCCACACCAACCCCGAAGGCGAGACCGCACCAGAGCCCCTCCGCCCCTGCTATTACCCGGAGGAGCCGCCCGAGTGCAATTGGCCGGATTTCCCCACGGAGCTGCCGGACCTGCCACCAAGCCCCGGCCGAGAGGAGCCCATGCTGGTGGACTGGA
>NW_020683048.1:0-1094 GCF_002925995.2 Terrapene triunguis
ATTATCTAGACCATCCCTGACAGGTGTTTGTCCAACATGCTCTTAAAAATCCCCAATGATGGAGATTCCACAATCTCCCTAGGCAATTTATTCAAGTGCTTAACCACTCTGACAATTAGGAAGTTTTTCCTAATGTCCAACCTAAACCGCTCTTGCTGCAATTTAAGCCCATTGCTTCTTGTCCTAGCTTCAGAGGTTAAGAAGAACAATTTTTCTCCCTCCTCCTTGTAACAACTTTTTATGTACTTGAAAACTGTTATGTCCCCTCTGTCTTCTCTTCTCCAGATTAAACAAACCTAATTTTTTTCAATCTTCCCTCATAGGTGATGTTTCCTAGACCTCTAATCATTTTTGTTGCTCTTCTCTGGACTTTCTCCAATTTGTTCATATCTTTCCTGAAATGCGGCACCCAGAACTGGACACAATACTCCAGTTGAGGCCTAATCAGCGCAGAGTAGAGCGGAAGAATTACTTCTTGTGTCTTGCTTACAATACTCCTGCTAATACGTCCCAGAATGAAGTTCGCTTTTTTTGCAACAGCGTTACATTGCTGACTCATAGTTAGCTTGTGATCCACTATGACCCCCAGATCCCTTTACACAGTACTCCTTCCTAGGCAGTCATTTCCCATTTTGTATGTGTGCAACTGATTGTTCCTTCCTAAGTGGAGTACTTTGCATTTGTTCTTACTGAATTTCAACCTATTTACTTCAGATCATTTCTCCAGTTCTCTCCAAGTGAGAGAAAGGAAGAAAAACCAAAATGTTTTTGGTTTAAAAAAAATCAATTTTTTCTTCTTTCCTATTTTGATTTTTTTCATCTAAAATATCTGAAAATATGAAAAAAAGTGAAATTTTCAGAGAAAAAACATTTTCAAAACTTTTTGCAAAACATGCCATTTTCAATCAGCTCTGATCCCTTATATAACTCAGAAGTGATGTCAGTTTTACCCCAGGAATGAATTTGGTCCATAATGTTAAAAAGAGGGTTTATACTATACATTTACCCACCTGCACCTTTCTGAACAAATAAGATTTAGTAGACTTAAAAAAAATATAGAACCCTTACATATTTCCTTGAAAGATTTCATATTC
>NW_020683049.1:0-1681 GCF_002925995.2 Terrapene triunguis
GAAGGACATGTACTATATAAACATACGCAGTTATTTTGTCAAATGAAGAGGGAAACCAAATTAAACAAAACTGTAAAAAGAGAGGAATGTAACGGTAATGTCTACCAGCCACTATGATTTCTTTTGTCAGTACAATATATGCAGTATCTATTCATATTACATACTGTACAGTCCATGCTGAATACTGCTTTACAGCCAGCAAGTCAGATGCCTATATCAGAGTATGGCCACTTACTGTGGGGAAAAAAATCAGTAAAAGAACCCCTCATTTTGTAGCAGCAGCATGATTTTTTTAGATTAAATTCAGTATGTGGCAGAGTCACTTGTATCTACAGAAACAACAAGGAGTCTGGTGGCACCTTAAAGACTAACAGATTTATTTGGGCATAAGCTTTCGTGGGTAAAAACCTCACTTCTTCGGATGCATCCTGGAAATGTGACAGTTTTCATTCTCATGGGTTTGTGGGAACCTCTTTTCCAGTTTTAATTCAGGTGGATTCACTCTCTTGTGACTTTTGCATTGTAATTAAAACGCAGAATGAAACATTTAAAAATGCTAGATTTTGTCCACTGGAACTGACAGCCAAGGTTGTCTCCAAACTCAATTCAGGTTCTTTCAGAGTTTCACAAAGGCCAGTAAATGTCTGGATAGTTGCAAAATCAGGTGAGTCTTGCCTAGTTTCAGATGATCATACAGAAAACTTCCACAGCTTCATCTGGGGCATCTTTCTTATGCATAAATACAATCAGAATGTATCCTATTCCCTGCATACCTCCAACAGAGTTATTGCATTTATCAGAATAAATGGCAATATCTTTCACTTGTCAAATGGGAGAAAGACCCAGAAGGCAGATAAATCTGAACCTAATTGCCAATTAGAAAACAATCTGGCCTTGGCAGTGCTCAGTGATCATAGGATTTTTCCATATCTTGCTGATTCAACTAGAGGGAACTAAAGATTTTTCTGCATATGTTTTGTATTATTTGTTCTTCTCATGGGTGGATGAATGCCCTTTGCTTAGCCATTTCTGTTCATAGCAAAACAGAGAGCATTTTTGTAATTATTACACATGCATGTGTCCACTTGCTAGTGATTGGTGAAAGGACTTGAACTTTTATTATGATAAAAGGAAAACACAAGAGATGTATTTTATTTATTTATTGTATTATAGCCAGATTGGCTTGGAGTCCTAAACACACATCTATTTGAAAGGTTAAACACAGCCACTTTTTGAGGCTGGAAGAAGTACTCACTCGCATTATTACAGTAAAAGGCCCCGATCTGCATTCTTTATTGAGACAAAGCTGCCACACACTTCAACTGTGCATCCAGCACACATGATCATGAGTTTTCACCTCAGTGAGGATAGCAGGATTTCCCCCTGAAACAACAGAACTCAGCAAGGGAGACTCAAATACATACCTGTTTCCTGAACTTTTTGGAAGTAAATTCATAATACTAAGCTTCATAAATCCCTTAAATATTATCAGTTGAATTTGAAATGAGGTCAGAGGAGAAGATGCTGCTGCTGCGGTGCACAGGGCTGGCTCCAGCAGTTCTGCCGCCCCAAAAAAAAAAAAAAAGCCGTGATCACGATCGGCGGCGGCAACTGGGAAAAAAAAAAAAGCCGCTATCGGCGGCGGCAGTTCAGCGGCAGGTCCTTCGCTCCTCGACCTGCC
>NW_020683050.1:0-1681 GCF_002925995.2 Terrapene triunguis
GGGGCAAAAATCTGTCTGGGGATTGGTCCTGCTCTGAGTAGGGGGGGGTGGACTCAATGACCTCCTGAAGTCCCTTCCAACCCTGATATTCTATGAAAGTGCCCCTATCCTTTCTGTATATGTCTGAAGAGTAGTGTTTTTGTCCTTTGAATGAACCCTATTGCACCAATGTAATGTGTTTTCCCAGGGGGAGCATACAAACCTTAGAACACTACATTCCCCAGCAAACAATGGAGAGAAAACCCGTGGGAGGGGGCTAAAAGGGATCAAGTCCCAGGGAGGTTGTTCTACCTGAGATTTCTTCCTTATTGTTCTGATGGAGTTTGCTGTCCTGCAGAACAGGCCATAGGGTCAGACTCCATGGATTCCCCAGGAGCTGCACAGATCTCAGGGGCTTCAGCAGGACACCAGGTCTTTCTGCATAGAAGCTCCATGCCACAGCAGCAGTCGTGGCCACCCTCCTTGGCAGCATGGCCCCAGCAGCACCACATTGCCAGGGACTCCCCGGCTGCAGTTGCCTCCAGGACCCTCTCTTCTTCATGAGCAAATGCTGGCAGCCAAACAGCTCCAGAACCAGGACACTAGCATTTTGCAACTTAGCTGCACTGATTCTGCTGGGTATGAGACTCCAGAAGGTGTCATGGATCATGAGATGGCATCACGAGATGTACCGTGAAACAAAACGTTACAGAAGATGAAGTCAGGCCATAGGCGATGCGTGGTGGGGAGGAGGCATGCGGGGTCATGTGACCCCCCGCCCCAGATATCTGCTTGGCCTGCGGGGTGGAGAGGGAGAGGGGCTCTGTCCTTCTCCTGCTGCGCCCACCCCCACGGCATGCTCAGCCCCTGTCCCTGGCAGCCGGGCCTGGGTGGGAAGTGGCAGGGGCAGGACAGATACTTCTCACGCCGGCCACTCCAGGTTGCTGCTCTATGCAGTGTGGTGGCTGCTTAAGAGAGCCTGGCTGGGGAAGCGGTGGCGGGTCGCCCTCCACCCCAACCCAGCTGCCAGGGACAGGGGCTGAGCGAGCCAGAGTCCCTTCTCCCACCCCTGGCACATTTCCAGATCGCTCTGCCCCGTCCCAGCAGCCAGGCCTGGGTGAGGGGCAGCCCCCCATCTCCTCCCCAGCCAGGATCTCTCAGACAGCCTGTGCTGACCCGAAGTGACCAGCTTCAGCTGCGTGAGAAACAGCTTCGTCCCGCTCCCCGCCCGGGCCCGACTGCCAGGGAGAGCAGCTGAACATGCCAGAGGTGCAGCGGGGGAAGGGCAGAGCCCTTCCCCCCACAGGTAAAGTGGAACGGGAGAGCATGGTGGCCCCGGGCTAGGCGCAGGGTGTGGGGGAGGTTGCTGGGCAGAGGAGACATGGGGCAGTCACATGTCCTCCCCTTTAGATTGTGCTTCCACCCCACCCCAGCCCCCCAGAATGGGGAGGCTCAAGACATCTGTGTTAGGGTTACCATATTTAACAAATAAAAAAAGAGGACCCTCCACGGGGCCCTGGCCCCGCCCATTTCCCACCCCCAGCCCCGCCCCAACCCCGCCCTAACTCCGCCCCCTCCTCCCTCCCACTCCCAGCCACGCGAAAAGGGCTGCCCGAGCGCTACCGGCTTCACAGCTGGAGCCCGGGAGGGGAAGCGCCCAGCCGGGGGCGCAGAGTCTGGAGGCTGCCCGGCAAACCGTGAA
>NW_020683051.1:0-1115 GCF_002925995.2 Terrapene triunguis
TCTGTTGCTTTTTACAGATTCAGACTAACACGGCTACCCCTCTGATAAAATGTGCATGTTATTCTGAAACGTTTTTGAAGAGTGTGAAAGGCGTACATTTACTCTGGTACCTGGCTAGTTCCTCATCACTGTCTATTTTTACTGTTTAGTCCTAAAGATTTATCGCAGGTTAATAAGATCTGACTTTGAAGTCCCCAAAAATATGGGAGAAATTAAAATCTATTTTAATACCTTATTAATTAGATGGGGGTAAATACCACTGGGATTTTACGTCACATTACTTTCAGAACAAACAAAAAAAATAAGAGGGTATGTTTTACTGAGTGACTTTTAATGGGACTCTTGAATAATCTCATAGAATCATAGAATCATAGAATATCAGGGTTGGAAGGGACCTCAAGAGGTCATCTAGTCCAACCCCCTGCTCAAAGCAGGACCAATTCCCAACTAAATCATCCCAGCCAGGGCTTTGTCAAGCCGGGCCTTAAAAACCTCTAAGGAAGGAGATTCCACCACCTCCCTAAGTAACGCATTCCAGTGCTTCACCACCCTCCTAGTGAAATAGTGTTTCCTAATATCCAACCTGGACCTCCCCCACTGCAACTTGAGACCATTGCTCCTTGTTCTGTCATCTGCCACCACTGAGAACAGCCGAGCTCCATCCTCTTTGGAACCCCCCTTCAGGTAGCTGAAGGCTGCTATCAAATCCCCCCTCATTCTTCTCTTCTGGAGACTAAACAATCCCAGTTCCCTCAGCCTCTCCTCATAAGTCATGTGCTCCAGACCCCTAATCATTTTTGTTGCCCTCCGCTGGACTCTTTCCAATTTTTCCACATCTTTCTTGTAGTGTGGGGCCCAAAACTGGACACAGTATTCCAGATGAGGCCTTACCAATGTCGAATAAAGGGGAACGATCACGTTCCTCGATCTGCTGGCAATGCCCCTACTTATACAGCCCAAAATGCCGCTAGCCTTCTTGGCAACAAGAGCACACTGTTGACTCATATCCAGCTTCTCGTCCACTGTGACCCCTAGGTCCTTTTCTGCAGAACTGCTACCTAGCCATTTGGTCCCTAGTCTGTAGCAGTGCATGGGATTCTTCCGTCCTAAGTGCA
>NW_020683052.1:0-1515 GCF_002925995.2 Terrapene triunguis
GAAGAAGCAAAGACTTCAGTCCAGAAGTTGACTAATTAAGGCATTTATATTGAATCCTTAAGTGAAGAGGACAAGAAGTGTTTGTTAAGACAACTGAAAAAGTACACAGACTTGATTCTTAAAAATCTACAACAGCGACTTCTAGATTCTATTCAACCTCTACATAGCTTTTACAGATCACTGTCCTATAAAACACGGACAGTTGAGTGGAGTGAGGCACTACCAGCAATGGGGCTGCCATGTGCTCAGGACAGAGAGGGAGGGATAGCTCAGTGGTTTGAGCATTGGCCTGCTAAACCCAGGGTTGTGAGTTCAATCCTTGAGGGGGCCACTTAGGGATTTGGGGCCAAATCAGTACTTGGTCCTGCTAGTGAAGGCAGGGGTCTGGACTCAAGGTCCTTTCCAGTTCTAGGAGATAGGATATCTCCATTAATTTAATAGAGAATTTGAACACAGAGTGGAATATCATACAACGAACAAATGAAGATTTGACTTCAACTTCTTTTTTATCATCACTAGTGGCTCGACTCGATCTTTGTGCTATGTTTCCTGGGATGAAAGAAGTAGGAATTCATCTCTTGCTACTCCCAGTCACAACAGCTACAGTTGAGCGTTCTTTTTTCCTCATTGAATAGAATTTTGTGTTCTGAAAGACGTCGCCTTCTGCCTGACCATGTGAATGAACTAATGAGCAGATCAATTGAAGGAATGGAAGTACCGGACACACGAGAAGCCACCGAAGATGAACGTGATGCATTCAAGAAGTTCATTAACAGAGCTGTGCAAAATTACAATAAGAAACCAAGAAGGATGTAGATGTCGTGCTTCATAGGAGGCTTGACCAGCCAACTTTAATGTGTGTGATGATTTTAAGATATGAGTTCAATCTAATAAAATGGTCATGAAACATTTTTCGGTTTTACTACGGTGCCATATAGGGTGGCCAGACAGCAAGTGTGGAAAATCGGGACGGGGGTGGGGGGTAATAGGAGCCTATATAAGAAAAGACCCAAAAATTGGGACATCTGGTCACCCTAGATACAGCCCACCTTCACCCTCAGGGTCTCACCCCCATCGGCCCTGAGCTCCCTCCCAATTTCAATTCCTGTGGGAAACACCACAGGCAGCCCCCCTGCAGCGGCCTGGCTGCCACGCGGGGCTGAGGCCAGCAGGTGGCAGCACCGCCCCGGCCCTGGGAAAACTGCGGGGGCTGACGGGATAGCGGCGGTCACAGGAGGGTGGGGCGTGTTTGCAGCAGGAGGGACAGACAGACTGACGGGGAGTTGGCCGGAGCGACAGACCCGGTCAGCAAAGGTGGGGGGGTGCACGGGCGGAGATGGGGATCGGGGGGTGCATGGGCTGAGATGGGGGTCAGGGAGTGCACAGGCAGAGGAGATGCATGGGCCGAGAGGGGGGTAGGGGGGTGCATGGGCGGAGATGGGGATCGGGGGGTGCACGGGCAGAGAGGGGGGATCGGGGGGTGCATGGGCTGAGATGGGGGTCAGGGAGTGCACA
>NW_020683053.1:0-1628 GCF_002925995.2 Terrapene triunguis
AATGCCAAGGACATCATTTAACTGGTCAAAAATAGACTGAGCATCAACTGTTACTAGTCTCTGAACAGACACAAAATGTTCAACTGGACTATGTTTTTCATTGTCAAAATACCGCACCACAATGGACATCTGTTCATGGTGTCCACAGTCAGTAGTGTCGTTGGCAATTATTGAGACCATTTTTCCATTTAGTGAAGACACAATCTTTTGTTGCACAATGTTGTGCAAGGCCACAATTAAATCATTTTGGATGCGATTACTCAGATAGGTAGCGTTTTGAGGAGATTGTTGCACATGCTTTGCCATTACGGGATCATATATTTGGAACATATTGACAAGATTTAGAAATAAACCTTTCTCAAAACTGTCAGCTTTTTCACTGTGACCCCTGAATGGTCTCCCACTTTTCGGCAAACACAGAACAATGTCAATCAGTCGCTCCATTACACTTCGATTATGGCACCGTTCTTCTTCTTGTTTAGACAGATAAGCCTGCTTGCCCTCATCCAACAATACATCAATAGTTTTCCCTTCATTAAAACTTGACCATGAAGAACAGCTCAACACATGAGATTTTTGACAGTTGGTGGTTTTTAAAACATTCGTTAGCCCTATGCCAGTTTCTGAATCCTTTATCAATAAATGCTGGATCAGTGTGACCTTTGTTTGCTGCATCATTAGAGGAGAAGAAACGGCAGTAAAAGCAAAATGCTGTGTCCTTTGATGGGCTATATTCTAACCACCTATACTTTTCATACCAATCGGACTGAAAACTTTTTTGTTTATTCCCTATTTTACTTCTAGGAAACATGCTCAATCTAGGCTGATAAGGACCTCTAGCTAATCGAGACCGACGTTCTAATCTATTTTTTGGAATATCACAGACCGGGTCATCAGATGGAATGTTTGATGGCTTTGAATAGGAACTACACTGACCTGAACTAAGAGACAAAGTCTGTTTCTGTTAGTCATTACTCAGTTTATTGCACGCACTGGAACTGGTGCGGCATTATCTTCATGTAAGTTCTTAACAGGGACGTGGTGCCGGCTGCTTCTGAGAGCGGCACAGGGCCTGCAGCAACACGGGGGCAAGTCCCATGGGCCAGATCCAAAGCCCTGAGGGGCCGGATCCGGGCCATAGTTTGCTCACCCCTGCATTAGGTTGTGCCTGGGCACACATGGCACACCCCGTGCGCACGCCTATGATCCTCAAGATTAAATATTTATTACACTTGGCTGCTTCTGCCTTACCTTTGCAAAGAAAATGTCCTTTGCCTTCCCCTAGGAGATCATCTACCAAGGACTCATTTTGCCCTGAGATCAGTTTTCATGTTATCAAATGTAGCCTTTTCCACAACAGTGTCCAGCTCCTTTTCATCCAGCAGTTTTCCTAAGACACTTCAGATTTTCAGTGCAGTGGTTCTGAGATCCTGAAATAAGCATTATTGCGAAGTAACAGTTTCCCAAATTAGAAAAGTAAAAGAGCCAAATAAATAAAATGATAGAATAATGGAGTATTAAATAAGGGAGGGAAACTGAACCCAGAGCCGTAGCACTGAGGGATGAAGGTGACGCTTCTTACTGGGACCATCAAAGTGCTTCATATGCAAGATTTCAATTCACGGTCG
>NW_020683054.1:0-2621 GCF_002925995.2 Terrapene triunguis
CCCCCCGCCTGCTACACCCCCTCACTGTACAGCTCCTCCTGCCTCCTACACCCCATCTCACTGCACAGCCCCCTCTACCCTTCCACAGCCCCCTTGTCTGCTACACCCCATCTCACTGCACAGCCCCCCTCTGCCCACTGCACACCCCATCCCGCTGAATTGCCCCTTTCCACTGCACACCCCACCCCTGCACAGCAGATCTCCCAGCTATTGGCTAGGCAGCAGCAGCAGATTCCTGGGTGGAGCTTTTGTCTGCACATCATTCCCGGGAACCCCGACCCCTCCCTTCCCCCCTTCTCTGTCCCCCCCACAGCACTCTGCTTGCCTCACCTTCCCCCTCTGCCCTTCCACCCCTCCCTTCATTCGCTCCCTTTCTCTCCCCTTCCTTGTCCCCGCTCCCCTCCCCGCCAGCCCCTAGCACTGTCTGGGTCTCACCAGCCTGCACTGGGCGTGGGAGCTGGCTGAGGGCTTTCATCCTCCCAGGAAATTGAGCTGCTGGCAGAGCAGCAAAGCAAACAGCTTTTCTCTCTCCCAGCTGCCAGCATGTCTCTGCAGGGTTAGCCCTAACGGGAGCTGTGCCGCGGGGGAGCCGGGCACCCTGCCGCGCTGCTGGGGAGAACTTGGCTCCTCAGGCCTCAGCCCATCCTCTGGATGCCCCTCTGCCGGTCTAGGACCTTCAGCAGCAGAACGCCACGGAGGAGGTGCAGAGAAAGAGCCAGGTGATGGAGGAGCTGAGTGAGGAAGGAGAATTGTTAGGCGCTAACTACACTGTGTAGGCTTGGCCGAAGGGCCGGGGGGAGGATGGCGACAAGCGGGTGATTGGCCTGGAGCAGAGGGCGGATGGAGGGCAGCCCGAGGGGCAGAGCCAGGAGGCCTGGGGTGGAGCACAGGAGAGGTGAACGGCTGCTGAATTCCAGGGCAGTTGCTGAATCTGGAATGTAGGGGAGCCCCAGCGGCGGGTACATTGAGTCATGGAGGCTGGGGCCAGCCCACAGGGCCCACTGGGATGGGCTAGGAACAAGGCTGGACAGTAGGGCATGGGCAGGGCCAGCCCTATCCCAGCCTGCTGCGGGATGGGGCCCAGCTCTGCAGCCTGTTGTCCACAGCACTCGGCCTTCCTGCCTGCTGTCCTGGCTCAGCATCACAGGGCAGGGCTGGAGCCTTGGACTGGGCAGGGAGCTGAATCTCACAGGTGGCCTCCCAGTGCTGGCCTGGGCGGTGGTGTGACGTTGTGCAGTCTATATGGTTTTATAAACATTTAATAAGTGAATATAATGTAACTGAGAGATGCTTTGTGCAAAAGGTCTCTTGTAAGGTATCATTACAAAGCTTATAATCTACTGAGTGTGATCATCCGATTTGTATAAATGTACCACTCTTGTATCTGAAACTAGAAATATGTAATATAACTCTGAGGGCCTATTGTAATTATGCAAAGTGTGGGCCATTAATGGTGGTTTGGAATCTTGATGACTCCCATTAACTAGGACCATTGTCCGCAAATGGCTGTGTTTTACCTGTAAGTCTTCCTGTATACCTGTGTGCTGGCAAGTGGGTAATGAAGTCTTGCAGTGACATGTGATCATGTCACCTGAACTGGAATCCATCTTTAACCTGGTGTCTTTCCATTGAGAAGGAGGGGGTGGGAACTTAGAGAGGGACAAAAGGATTCCCGCCTTATGCAAAAGTTATATAAGGGGGTGGAAGAGAGGAGAGAGCCATCATGAGGAATCCCCTCGCTACCACCTGAGCTGGAACAAGAGCTGTACCAGGGGAAAGAATTGTGCCCAGGCCGGGAAGGTGTCCAGTCTGAGGAAAAAACTTACTGAAGCATCTTTGTGGGTGAGATTATCTGTATTCAGTTTGATTAGACATAGATTTGTGCATTTTATTTTATTTTGCTTGGTGATTTACTTTGTTCTGTTACTACTTGGAACCACTTAAATCCTACTTTCTGTATTTAATAAAATCACTTTTTACTTATTAATTAACTCAGAGTACGTATTAATACCTGGGGGAGCAAACGACTGTGCATATCTCTCTATCAGTGTTCTAGAGGGCGAACAATTTATGAGTTTACCCTGCATTCGCTTTATACAGGGTAAAACGGATTTATTTGGGTTTAGACCCCATTGGGAGTTGGGTATCTGAGTGCTAAAGACCAGCACACTTCTGTGAGCTGTTTTCAGGTAAACCTGCAGCTTTGGGGCAAGTAATTCAGACCCTGGGTCTGTGTTGGAGCAGACGGGAGTGTCTGGCTCAGCAAGACAGGGTGCTGGGGCCCCGAGCTGGCAGGGAAAACAGGAGCAGAGGTAGTCTTGGCACATCAGTTGGCAGCTCCCAGGAGGGTTTCTGTGATCCAACCCGTCACAGTTGGCACCAGATAAAGTTGCACGTCCTGTTCCTGCTGCTGCCCGGCCACTCTGCCCTCGTTCAAAGCTGCTGGGCAAACACCGGCTTTTTCCTACAGTTATGTAAATAAACATGAGCCCGATTCAACAGTCACTGAACCTAGGTCAAGTCCAGCTCACTAGAGCCTCGTGGCCCCGCAAGGAACATTCCTTTATGTAAATATTACATGAAATCTGATGGGCAGCTGGACAGAGAAATGGGTGAGAAAA
>NW_020683055.1:0-1221 GCF_002925995.2 Terrapene triunguis
GGATTTCATGGAGGGGTGATGGGCCCCTCTCGCGGGCAGGTCTCCCCACCACGGCAGTTACCCTATTTGGTGAAATCCCCTCTCTGGTTGGTCCTAAGGGGATGAGGATCACCCCAACTGTGAGGAGTTCTCGGAGGGGTCACATGACCCACTTCCATATTGGTCACTCTGCCCCAGAACTTTCCGCCATTGCTCAAATCCATTTCTGAGGCAGATCGATGGAGATAAAACACCCCCAGATTGGTAGAGGAGTAGGAGGAGCTCTTAGAGGGGTCACATGCCACTCCTTGCTTCCGCTCATGTTTCCATCTTGACCCCAAAAGTCTTATGTCATGGGGTCAGTCTCATGGTGACAGATAAGCGATGCCTTAGGGTGACAGGGCGAGGTGCCATGGCTGAAACCAAATAACTGCCCTTAGCCTCAGGGTGGTTTGGCCTAATGGCCAGAGTCAAAATGGCTGCCTGCCCACTCAGGGCCGAGTGGCCTAACAACCAGAGTCCGTGCGGCTGCCCTCTCCGTCGGGGCTGTGTGGCCCAACGACCAGAGTCCGTGCGGCTGCCCTCTCCGTCGGGGCCATGTGGCCCAGAGACCAGAGTCCGTGCGGCCGCCCACTCCGTCGGGGCTGTGGGGCCCAACGACCAGAGTCTGTGCGGCCGCCCTCTCCGTTGGGGCTGTGTGGCCCAGAGACCAGAGTCCGTGCAGCCGCCTTCTCCGTCGGGGCTGTGTGGCCCAACGACCAGAGTCCGTGAGGCCGCCCTCTCCGTCGGGCTGTGTGGTCCAGAGACCAGAGTCCGTGCAGCCGCCCTCTCCATCGGGGCTGTGTGGTCCAGAGACCAGAGTCCGTGCAGCCGCCCTCTCCATCAGGGCTGTGTGGTCCAGAGACCAGAGTCCATGCCGCTATCCTGTCTCTCATGCCTGTGTGGCCCAATGGCTCCAGACAATATGGCTGCTCTCTCCCTCAGTGCTGTGTGGCCCACTGACTAGAGTCAATATCGCTGCCCTTCAGTGCAGGGCTGTTTGGCTGAGAGTTCAGAGACAAGGTGGCTGCCGCTCCTCTTGGGGCTGTGCAGTCTAGTGGCACACTGGGGACGTGGGCTGCCACCCAAGGATGGATGGCGGCCAGGGCAGGGTGACCCGGGCCCTGGTTACTCCACCGGGTCCTAGCCCAAGGCCTTGTCCATGGCCAATGTGTTTGCCATTGAGTCAGTGGGGATCCAACC
>NW_020683056.1:0-1539 GCF_002925995.2 Terrapene triunguis
CTCCCACCCCTCCCTTCTCTAGCCGTTACAATTAGAAAAGTTCCCATACGCCTGTGAGAAAACTTTCCCAGTTTCTGCGGCCTTGAGTTAGACATCTGCAAAACTAACTATTTCTTTTTTTTATTTCTATTATTTCTGCTAGTGTGAGTAAAACTGAAGCCATCTGCTAAAAACGCTGACCAATACATTTTTGCTGTAGCCTGTAAGCATTACACACAGAAGTAAGTGAGAGTTCACAAGATGGAGTCTGGGGGTTTCGCTAGGCCCAGAGCAAAAGAGCTTCATCGACACTTTGGTCTTCCACTCTCTCGAGTTACCTGGTAGCTATGCCTAGGGGGGGGTCCCCAACAATCCCTCCTTTGAGAACACTCAACAAACCTTTGTGAGAGTTTTCTTATACTTTAAAGACAGAATGCGATTAAGCTCTATACAATCAGGATCATCAATGAGAGGATATAAGGGAACCTTTGGAGAGGGGGAGGTACAAATTTTACATATGAGCACTTTACAGCAAATGACCAAAAGAATAAGAACAAAACATATTACAACACCTGTGAGCAAGATGCGAACAATGCTTCCTTTTATATTTTTTAGTTTCCCTAAACCAGGTATCTAACCCCAAAGGGAATCCAAAATAGTGGGTTCCCCTTCCTGGGCCTTCCACTGATTAAAGGCCCGTTCAGCTGACAAGATGTGCGTGTTAATGTTCTGTGAAAACTTTGGGACATAGGTACAACACTCTTTTCTAATAAGGGCACAGACCCCGCCTTGTGAGGCTAACACATAATCTAGGGCCTGACGGTTCTGTAAAGCCAGCAGTCGAAGCTGGTACAGCTCAGAACTTATGCTTTTCTCTATGGCTAGGGTATCATAGGCAAACTGGGTGAGAAATTTAGACAGTTTTCTGTAAAGTTGGGCTAGTCGTCCCACCCCATAGGAAGGGAGGGCTATCATTCCAAACCTGTCTCTTTCACTGATTGGTTCTATGGTAGCTTTTAAGGACCGATAGTACCTGGGACGACCTGAGGGAGCCTTGGGTAGAATGCGGAGGGGAGGAGCAAGATAGCCTTTGTAACAGCTACCATGCCAACCATTAGGAAGCCATTTGTAGGCACTAATACTACAAACCTAAAAGGCTTCACCATAACTAGCCCTTCCATTGTTACTTTGTGAGTCCTGTAGGGCAGTTTGTGGGGAAAGGGTAAAGAATGCAGCTCCGGTTTGCCAACCGGTGGCATTTAGTAAAGGAACAGTGAGACTTATACCAGGACCAATATAAAATCTACACTTACTGATGCCCGCAAACCAGGTATGTTTACTTGTACTGGCTTGCTGATAACATATGAGACCAGTGGGTGGAGAACGTAAACGAATAGGCTGGGGCTTACGAGTGGCCTTATAATGGGAAATCCAAGAGCCATGGTGTAGGCCATAAGGAGCTTCCGCAGTACAGTTAGATCGCAAACCTAAATTGTCAGAGGTGCTGCTGCTGGTAACCATCCACCTTTGACAATAGTCTGACCAATTTTGGGGTACTAC
>NW_020683057.1:0-1260 GCF_002925995.2 Terrapene triunguis
GCGGGCAGGCGCACACTCCTGCGTGGCTCGCTCACCGGCAGTGGGCGGGGGGGCGGTTAAGAAGAGTTTGTTGGCAGCGCCAAGGTTCTTCCCGGGAAGGTCGGGAGCTGCTCAGCTCCGGGTTGCCCCCTATGCCAGACAGCACACACACACCCCCGCCCCCACCTCAAGCACCTTAGACAGCTGGGAGGTGGGAAACCAGCCTCTCCATGCACAAGGACCAGAAATAGAACCCAGGTGTCCTGACCCCCCAGCCCAGCGCCCGACCCCTAGGCCTGACCGCCCCAGAGCCAGCCTCCATCTCCCTGCTGGTGGAACACGTGGCTGCAGGGATGGGCAGGAAGCCAGTCCTGGGTGCCCCATTGCACTGGGGCCAGGGGCCAGCCCCCCCCCCCCCACAGGGGGGGGGGGGGGGGGGCCTCCCCCCCCCCCCCCCCGGCAGGATCCCTGGGGCTGGAGCTCTGGCAGATCCCTGGCCAGCTGTTCATGCCCCTCCCTGCACCATGACTCAGACGCTGCTGTGTACTAAGAGGGTGCGCGACTGTGTGTGTGTCTCTCCTGCCAGCCTGGAGTGTGTGCACGGGGGGGGGGGGGATCCAAGGGCAGGAACCTCCCAGGCTGCACCCTCCCCCAGCTGGGGAGAGAACCCAGGAGTCCTGGCTCCCAGCCCCCCCGCTCTAACCCACCAGCCCCGGAACCCAGGCATCCTGAGCACCCCCTGAGCAGACACTAGACACAGATACGCCTTGAGAATTATTCAAATTTCCTTTTTATTTCTTTTGTTCCAATATAGTTTTTTTTCTTCCCCCTTCCCCCCCCCCCCAAAAAAACCTACCACTTTTTTTTTTTTTTTTTTTTTGTTTTTAAAACAACCAGAAAAAATTTGGCAGCAACGAAGAGGATTTTTGTGATAGAAAAAGTGGCGGAGAGCCGGGGTGGGCCAGAGTGGAGATCCAAAAGCGAGGAATGGGGGGCTGATCCAGGCCCCGGGGCAGGGCGCACCCCTGCAGGGGGGCGGGGGCCCGGGTGGTCCCAGCCAGCGTGGGCATCAGTAGTACCGCAGTGGAGTGCCAGGCCGGCGTCAATACTGCGAGCGTCTCAAGTGATTGGCCATCTCGAAGCATTTCTTGTTCACGCAGCCCCCGTGAATGCCTTCTTTGCCCATGACCAGCACTATCGCTGCAGGGGGGAGAGAGAAAAGAGGGTTGAGGGGCCCCCCAGGCTACCCGCTGCCCCCTCCCCACCACGGGCCGGGGATGG
>NW_020683058.1:0-6818 GCF_002925995.2 Terrapene triunguis
TACAGTTAATATCAAGTTATCATGCTCTTTTGTTTTGTTCTGAAATATATAGTGTTCCTGGATTTCTTAATTATGTCTTCTTGTTCCTCAAACTTCATGTTTAGACTACATAAGTAAATCCAACTTTTGTTTCACCTTACTTTTGCACACTGTTATGAATAGTTAAAATGAATATATATAGGGAAAGAATTAGCCTAAATTTGATCTGTCTTTGAATCTATGCTACATTTAAAAAAATACATAAAAGGGACTAAGGCGCTTTCACCAACAACTTAACTAATGAGGTCAAGGCAATGCAAATTATTGAAACCTCTTAAAAAAGTGCTTTATTACAAATGGATTGTATAATAAGGGAGGGAGGCACATGGCATCCTGTTTATTTGTATACACAATCAAATACTTAATTGCAATTTGCTACATACCTAAAATGCTTGAATGGAAAAGAGATACCAGTTTAACACAGATACACATTTTCATATATTTATAACATGACTATTTTGTAGCCAAAATTAAGTTAACATTCATTGAATTACAATTTCAGTGAGAGTTGCTAGCAATGTTCCCTCTAATTTTTTTCATCCGTGTGCGGAATTAATTTTGTTATGTGCACCAATATCGAGGTCAGATGCGGATGTGCGCCACCAGTAGAAACAAAAAATCTATATATATATATATTTTTTTTTTTTAATTATCTTAGGGATAATTACTCCAGCCAGGACAGGTTAGGCATTTTAGAACTACTACTCAAAGAATTAAATTTAAGCGCAAGAGAAATAAAAATTATGAAATGCACAGACTAGTCAAAAATCTAAAATAACAGCATTTTGAAAGAATAAAATAAAATTACAGAGAATATACGTGCATTACAGAAACTATCAAGAAGTAACAATAATACAAGTATGTGCTGGGAGGCATGTGAGAGAGAGAGAGACACACACACACACACACACACACACACACACACACACACCCTTTTAAGTAGATCTGGCACTACCAGTCTGAAGCCTGCTTGTTCAGACACAGCAGCAGCCACCAGCAAGCTCCGTCCCACTCCTGAGCCCTGTCATGTCCCACGCCCCCCACCCCCCGCTCTATGGAGATAGGGTACAGGGACAGGGGACACCCTGACATCAGGGCCCCAGCTCTGCACAGAAAGCAGGAGGGTCCCAGGAGCAGCTGGCCAGGGGCTCCAAGGCAGAGGGGAGGAGCAGCACGGCAGCGGGGGGAGAGGCACCTGAAGTACACAGCACCTGACAGACTGCTGGGCGGCCACGCAGCTTAGGGGGAAACTTAGAAAGAAAAAAGAAAAGTTGTGCACCCAGCAGCCTCTTTTTTTTTTTTTTAATAAATCAAGCGAGTGTTTACAAGGGCTTTGGAGGATTGGATTAAAATTCAAAATGATCGGGACAAACTGAAGAAATGGTCTGACGTAAACAGGATGAAATTCAATAAGGACAAATGCAAAGTACTCCACTTAGGAGGGAACAATCAGTTGCACACATACAAAATGGGAAATGACTGCCTAGGAAGGAGTTACTGCGGAAAGGGATCTGGGGGTCACAGTGGATCACAAGCTACATATAAAGTCAACAGTGTAACACCGTTTTGCAAAAAAAAAAAAAAAAAAAAAAAAATTTAAAGCAAACATAATTCTGTGATGTATTAGTAGGTGTGCTGTAAGTAAGACACAAGAAGTAATTCTTCCTCTTTACTCTGCACTGATTAGGTCTCAACTGGAGTATTGTGTCCAGTTCCGGGCACCACATTTCAGGAAAGATGTGGACAAACTGAAGAAAGTCCAAAGAAGAGCAACAAAAATGATTAAAGGTCTAAAAATATGATCTATGAGGGAAGATTGAAAAAATTGGGTTTGTTTAGTCTGGAGAAGAAAAGACTGAGAGGGGACATGATAACAGTTTTCAAGTACATAAAAGGTTGTTACAAGGAGGAGGGAGAAAAAATATTCTCCTTAACCTCTGAGGATAGGACGATAAGAAAAATGGGCTTAAATTGCAGCAAGGGCAGTTTAGATTGGACACTAGGAAAAACTTCCTGTCAGGGAGGTTAAGCACTGAAATAAATTGCCTAGAAAGGTTGTGGAATCTCTGTCATCAGAGATTTTTAAGAGCAGGTTAGACAAACATCAGTCAGGGACTGTCTTAATACTTAGTCCTGCCATGAGTGCAGGGGACTGGACTAGATGACCTCTCGAGGTCCCTTCCAGTCCTATGATTCTATGATCATCAGACAGCTATCCCTGTTCCTAAGCAACAAGACTGAAAATGCTTCTGACCTCGGCTATGTTCTAGGTCCAAGAATGTTTGGGGTTGTTTTTTTTTTTTTAAGGTAGTAGAGGGCAGAGGAAGCCCATAACCTGTTTGGTGGAGACAGAAACACAGCCCCAAAGCTTCATACAAATTTAGTATTATGCTAGGGCTTGTGCTGTTGAGGCCTGATCCCAAGTGCACTGAAGTCAGTTGAAGTTTTTTTAATGGGCTGTTGTGGATCAAGCCTATTGTGCCTATGAAACCAATAAGCATCAACATGCTCTGGGATGGGGACCATAATTAAAAGACAAAGATGACTTCTTATTTTAGAGGACTTGCTGCAGCAAATATTGTTTAGGGTGGTTTTGTTTTGTTTTACATTAGCAACAGGAATCTCCCTATTGCTGTCTTACCATTTCTGTAATGTATGCAGAAACAGAAATTCTTCTTCATGAATATACACTGAACATTTTTTTTACTGCTGTTTGTTCTGAATTGTGAGTTTCAAGAGTAAAGTGCCAAGACCTTTGGATATCAATGATCAGTAAACATAAGGCATATTCTAAAACTGAGTTAGAGCACTCTCTCCCTCCCACCCCCGCCAACTTTGCAGTGTATTCAGAGTGATATTCTTGCTTTTTGGAAAAGCATTTTTCACGTCTTATTGTAGCACCAGTGGGGCAGTATTTGGCATCCACATTGTGCCCCCTCACCATGAGACAGCAGTTGTTCATTTTAGAATATGGTGGCAAATCTTCTCTCTCAGACTTGAATATTTCTACAGCACCCATCACAATGTTATTTAGAGAAGTGGTTCCCAAACTGCGGTATGTGTACTACTGGTGATCTGTGAACTTGATGTTCCATCAATTCATTCACAACAATTTTTTAAGAAGGTTGTACACACACCAATTAAGTTTGGGAACCGCTGACCTAGGGCAGTCTTTTAACCTGTGATGTTCTGGAAAGCAATAGATGAGGACCATTGTACAAACTTCCTCTTTCACCATGGAAGTGCAGGCAGTTTGGTAAGAGAGCACAAGAATATTGTTTAGATTTGCAGCTGGTTTGGCTAAGTTTAAGGTCAAAAAGGCCTTAACTACTGTATGTTCAGTAGTATTTGTGGGCCTAAATGAGATCCTACTCATGCACCAAATATTCTACTTCTAGATTAATCCTTACAGATGTGCAGGCCCTCTTCATGTGGCAAGAGGTAAGTACTGAAATGAGGTATGTTACCCAAAGGAAAAAGGGAGCTTATGGAGAGAAATGATGTGTAGTAGAGCACGACTGTGTTTGCTGGGGCCACGCCAAATGGAAAGTGGATGCATGTCAGGACTGATTAAAGAAATCTGCATTGTAAAAATACGGTACTTGATGATGGTGGTGGAATGATTGGAAAGTAATAAGAAAAATGCAGGTTTGGACACAGCATTGTTTTGTTTTAATCAGTTCTAAATCTTAAAAACAATATGCTTAGAAGTAACTTAAGAGGATTAAAACATACAATTTAAAAAAATGCTCTCATTTAGTTAGCAAGTTTAAACTTACAAAATCTTAGACAAAAACAGTATAGTATAACAATACTTCTCTTTACTCTTGCATGAAAATGAAACAGTAGTAGGGATGACAGGAATACATTTTGGGGCGTATATGAAAAGCATAGATGCTGAATTTTTCATAGTTATAACTTCTCAATAATACAGAAATAAATATTAATAATGTGAAAAGCTCTCTGTCTTTAGAATTCAATGCAGTTTTTACAAATAAGTTCCTTTTAAAACCCTCATGAGAAGCATTATTCAAACCATATTTTTTAGAAGAAACTAAAACAATATTTTCCTTATCAAGTGATTACCAAGCTAAGCCTATAATACAATGATGTTCAGTGGTTCAGGAATCAAATTAACATCAGCATTACCCAAAAGAGCCACAGTAGTGTGAATTTATTATTTACTACTACTACTATATATCACATATACACACACACACACACACACACACCCCTATGTATATATTCTCACAGCAAAATGACTCACCAAGTATTCTACAATTGGTTAACAACATAATAAAAGCATCCTGATTGGTTAATAATTAAATTACACAGTGTTTTAATATCAGGTGCTGCAAAGAGACACAGTAGACACATTAAAGAATCACTTATCTCTCCCGAGACTCAGTCTGAGTATCACTGCTATAATATGAAGAGAAGACTACTAATTAAGAGAAATCAGCATTGACCGGTAACTAATAATAGAAGCATATTTGATTTAATATCTGCAGCCAATTCCACACCTGTCTCAGAAGATTTTTTTTCATATAATTTGTTCTCACCTTTAAATGACTTGCTCCTGAGAAGCAGAAATTAGTCACTAATAAAAATATTTATTTATTACTATTTAATGTATTACTATTCAATACAGTTCAGTACAACAAAATCAAATCTAATAGAAATCTTCCAGAAAAGCTGCAGCAAAAGGCACAACTCAGCACAGTGTTACTTTCCCTGCCAATTGCCCATTACCTTCTTCAGACACTCACTTAACCTGCTATAGGGTTCTCTGGAACTGAAGTGTTTTGCATAGCACTACAAAATGCTAAGCATCCTCCAACTTAAAGGTTCAAAAATTAGTATTCCTCCCTCCTACTTCTACATCTGCATGGATATACTGGATATCAAAGTTATGAGATATTTCTGTTTTTATTTTAGTGCATTCAGTTCTATTTCTCTGATTCAAAAGGCTTTTTAAAAGATCCATTTTTGTAAGTGGGTTCCTTCTGACTATTTTAATGTGCTGATGGTGAGAGTTGCTATTTATTTATTTAAATTAAAAACACAGAAAGGATCGTAGTACCAAGAATGATACATTCAACTGCAGTGGTATCTTGTCCCTACAAAATATATATTGGTATAAATAAATATTAATGAATTAGAGAGATTTCACATTGAGATTGAGGTGGGGTTTTTTTTAAATAATCTATTTTGTTGAATGAAAGAAAAAATAATTGGGGAAGGATGAACAGAAATTTGCCATAGTCTTTAGTTTCAGCCGCAAGTCAGCTGAAGCTACAGCATATTAACCATGGAACCTGCATGATGTTTTATAAATAATATAACAAACAATGGACAAAACTGGCAAAGTTATTGACATTTAAGCTATTGCTAACTCCAGGCAATATGGACTAAAATTAAGAGCTTCCTTGTTTCACCTGTGTCTACCCTCTTAGGTTTCATCCTCCCTGATACAGGTTGGCAGCACCAAATATCTTCATTGGCATATGAGACACAGTAGCCAGTTGAACAAGCCACAAGGCAATGTTGAGTCAGAGAAATAAACATTCATCTGCTTGTGCCTGAGAACTGGGTCTTTTAAACAAATTAGGTTTGAACAAGAAAACACGGAACTTGCCATATTTACAAAGCAGTGTACTTTTAAAGTACAACTTTAAAAAAAAAAAATCAGGCTTTATGTTTGATAAGCCAAATCTTAGCCTGTTGCCTAACTGAAATATCTTCTGATCATGACCTTTGTAGTAGTAGCTGCTGAATTATGGGTTCTGTTTAAAAATCAAAAAGTACGATAAGAACTTTTCACCTTGAGAAGTCAATAAAAACAATCTTATCATGGATTTTATTAAACAACTGTAAATATTTAAGAACCCGGGCAAAAGAGGAATTAGTGTTTCAATCAATTATATAAACAGAGATTGTGGCACATTTTTATTCTTTTGTATAGAGAAAAAAGCTTGCATGCTTCTTGGTTTTTGTTTGTTTGTTTTGTTTTCAGAGATAACACTTTTCAACAAGGTTAAAGAGATAACTATTTCAATTCTTGTTGAGATAAACTATCAAAATCCCCCAACCTGATGTTTGACTTGTATCACTAGGATTAGCAATGGAACATAGATGTAATATTTCAGGATGTTAATTTGTGATTCACACTTCCAATGAAGTTGACAACAGAAAACCTACTACTATATCTGCACCAAAGTAAATCAAATACAGAGAGACCCCTGATAAAAGAAGCATTCTTTTAGTGCACCCAAACGTAAAGAAAAAGGAACTGGAGTTAAGTATACATTTGTTATTTTGGATGAAAATATAGAAAATCCATTTAAGTTTTGTAACAAACAGCAAAGCTCTATTAAACACCTGTTGTAAAACAATCTGAGGCAACAAGTTATGCACTTTACAGGTTCTTCCTGTAATATTTTAAAATCCCAGCAGGAGATTCTTCCCTCTGGCGATCTGTGTGAAAAACTGACTCCAAAACATTTCCTTCATGAAGATAAAATTTTGCTCCCATATTTAAAAAAAAAAAACACCACAACAACAAAAAGACTCAAACCTTTTCCTTATTTTGTTTCAACCAACATTGGAACACAAATACTGAAGCAGGCCTCTATGCATTTTCAATTACTATAATAATAATTAGTAATAAATGTTTGTTATTGTAGGTGAAATGGTACAATTACCATCACAAGCATTCAGGGCCGGCTCTAGGATTTTTGCCGCCCCAAGCAAAAACAATTTTGGCCGCCCCCCCCACC
>NW_020683059.1:0-1878 GCF_002925995.2 Terrapene triunguis
CAGTATTATTTATAATGGTTAAAAACAAAACCCAACACGCTACTAAATAGACGAGAATCATTTTTTGTAATTTGGGATCCAGCTTTTCAGACTGGGTGCACTGAAACTAGAACTCTTCTCGCTGTTGCAAAAGTCTCCCCATCAAATCACCTATTTTTGTAGCTGCTAAATGCCTAGCGAGTGTCTCTCATCGTATGGTTCGACAGTAACATTTGGGGTTGTTTTATGATGTGCCAGGTACCCACTACAGTTTTCACTCCTCTGGAATACGGTTGTGTAGGACTGTCAGAAGAAAAGGCAGTGGAACATTATGGACTGAATAACATAGAGGTATGAAAATTTTCAATTGTGTAACTAGGACCTGTATAAATAGCTGAGCTTTCTGTGAAAAAGATGTTTTCTGCTTTTGGTCTTGTTTTCCATGTGTACTTTTTATCACAGTAACTGCATATCTTGTAAGCTTTAAAAAGAAATCTAGCCCACTAATTAATGCTGTTATAAAAACCCATCTTGGTCTATTTGTCTGTTAATACAGCACTAGTGGATACTAGCAATTGTGTATAATAATAATAATAATCATGATGTTGTCATGTCATATGTCTGGTAGTTATAGAATTAAACAGCTGAGCTACAATTCACTTGCAAACTTAACACCATCAATTTGGGCTTGAATAGGGACTGGGAGTGGCTAGCTCACTACAAAAGCAATTTTCCCTCTCTTGGTATTGACACCTCCTCATCAAATTTTGGGAGTGGACCACATCCACCCTGACTAAATTGGCCTTCAACATTGGTTCTCCACTTGTAAGGTAACTCCCTTCTCTTTGTGTGCCAATTTATATTTATGCCTGTATCTGTATTTTCACTCCGTGCATCTGAAGTAGTTGGTTTTTTTGCCCACGAAAGCTTATGCCGAAATAAATCTGTTCGTCTTTAAGGTGCCACCGGACTCCTCATTGTTTTTGTGGATACAGATTAACACGGCTACCCCTCTGATAGTCTAACAAGGAATCTTAATACTCATATTTCCCAATCAGGTATACCATGCATATTATAAACCTTTGGAATTTACAGTGGCTGAAAGAGATGCAGCTCAGTGTTACATAAAAGTAAGTGTTCAGAACTTTTAACTTTTTATTAAAACAAGTGATGTGGTCTATATTTTGCCTAAGGAACAAGAAGCATTTGTCAGATTGCAGAATAACTTTCTCAAAATCGATTGGTTCTTTTCCCAATCAACAGCCTTTTTTCTCTAGCCATAGTCTCACACTTCTGATATTCCTCACATAACACTTTACATCTTCAAAGCACTTGACGCATGTTAACGAGTTAGCAGTTCTCACCGCTGCTAGAGCGCTCCATAGACAAAACGTTCCGTTCTTAAGGAATTTCTGAATATTTATTCAGATCAGGATTTTATTGTGCCTTCTTTTTTCTTTAAGACAAGGGAGGCAGTTCTTCATCAGCTAAATGTAATCTTTGAATTGTCGTCCCATTTGTCCTTATAAAACAAGCCACAAAGGCCTCCCTGTTTTACACCAGAGCTTCAGACCTGAAGCAAATCTCATTTTTTGGAACAGTTCATTTACTCTGGCCTTGGCTACACTGGCGCTGTACAGCGCTGCAACTTGCTGCGCTCAGGGGTGTGAAAACGCCCCCCCCCCCCCGAGCGCAGCGAGGGCCGCGCTGTAAAGCGCCAGTGTAATCAGCGCCTGTAGCGCTGCACGCTCACTCGCAGCGCTGCAAGCTATTCCCCTTTGGAGAGGTGGAGTACTTGCAGCGCTGCGAGAGAGAGACTACACTCGCGCTTCACAGCGCTGCCGCGGCAGCACTGTGGATTCTTAAGTGTAGCCAAGGCCTCTGATTGTAAGAAGGTTT
>NW_020683060.1:0-1606 GCF_002925995.2 Terrapene triunguis
CCGCCGCCGCCGTAATACCGGCCCGAGCCGCCGCCCCCGGCGGCCGCCATCTTCACCATCTCCCCACCCCGGCCGCTGCCCTCCGCGCTCTGCGGACCCCGCCACCGCCGCCGCGACATGGCGCCTGAATCGGAGCCTGTGCCTGGACACGCCCCTATTGGGCAGGCCCCACGCCACTCAGAGCCCCCTCGACGCTCATTGGCCAGTCCTTTCGCCTCGCCAACTGCCACCCCGCCCTCCGTCGCCATTGGCTCAGCCATCCCCTGCCCGCCGCGCTGTTTCGGCCGCTCTCCTGCCTATCATAGCCCTCGCCACGCTCCATTGGCTGCAAGTCGCGTCCAGCCTCCCGCCCACCGAGCTGATTGGCTAATCTCGCTGTCTGTCTAAACGGCTTCCCACCCATCTTCACTGCCTTTCACAGACTCCGCCTTCTTCTACCGAAAGCCATTGGCTCCCTTCGGCCGCTTCCGACACTCCATTGCTTAGTCATCACGTCACTCAAAACACCCTTGATCCTGATTGGTTTATCCTCTCAACGGTTTTGCCGTTTCCGACACTCCATTGGTTAGTCTGCACGTCAGTCAATGAACTCTGGGCGTTGATTGGCCTGATCGCATAGCTCTTCTGCCGCTTTCGACACTGTATTGGTTAGTCTGAACGTCACTCAATAAATTCTTCACTAAGATTGGCTTGTATTCCTGCCTGTTAATCCTATTAGCTATTCGCTCACCAGAGAATCCGTGCCCTGGCCACGCTCATTGGCTCAACTGCCTGCCTGTCAACTCCTCGGCGCGCCCTCCTGCGCCAACCTGCCTTCTTCTGGGCTCTGATTGGAGGTCAGCCTCGACCCCTGCGTTTCATTGGTGTCTCCTGCTGGCTTGGGGCGGGCTGACCAGGAGCAGAGACCGTTTCGCTCGCGGCCTGGGCGGGGCCCTCATTGGTGGGAGGAGTTAGGGGGAGGGGCTCAGTCAGAAGGAGGAGGGGCTTAGCCAGGAGGGGGGATTGAGGGGGAGGGGCTCACCTGGGTGGGGTCTGGCTTGAGGGGGAGGGGCTCAGACAGGGTGGAGCCTTGTGAGACACCAGGGCCATGGGCTCCAGGCAGGGGCAAGGGTCGCCTCAGGGAGCCCGAGGTGGGGGGTTGCCTCAAGCCCCAGGGGCCCATGGCCTTCAGCCCAGGGGTCTCCTCAAGGCCCAGCATGCAGCCTGGTGAGGTTCTGACACCGTGGCGTCGTTTCACCTCTCATCAGCTCATCCCCATGAACCTCAGCTGTTTCACGGTTCCCCATGTAACCTGAACTCTGCCCATTTGCACCTGTACACTGAGACCATCTGTAATTGCATCAGCACATACACTATTTTTTTTCTCAAGCCCCCTGCCTCATTCAGTGCACATGCTGGACAATGAGAAGGGGATGTCTCCATCTGACGTCTTGTGCTTAAATTGTAAACTCTTTGGGGCCTGCACCCCCTCTCTGCATGATGGGAGTCCCGGGCCCTGGTGCACCATGGGAGATGTAATCTGACTGGGGAGTCCAGATGACATGAGGCACCCAAGCTACAAAACCCATGAAGCACTGCAGCAGTATTTCCGAGTTGAAATATTTCC
>NW_020683061.1:0-1100 GCF_002925995.2 Terrapene triunguis
AGCGAGTCTAACGCCGGCCCTGCTTTCTGGGTTATTTTGGTGCCCCCCCCACAAAAAATCTGTTCACTGCCCCCCCAACTGGGGACCCCTGGTTGAGAACCACTGCCTGGGAGCTCTGTTTAGCAGGAGGGAGCAAAGCTGCTGCCTTTGCTGATGGCTGAACTCAGGCCCTGAGAGTGGGCTATCCAGGCACGACCAGCAACACCAGGAGAGCTCCCCGAACAGCTGCCTGGCCTCAGGGACGGTCTGAGCCTGCAGGGCCCCAGGGGGCAATGAAGCAGCTGGGTCAGGCTGGGCACCTCGATTCCCAGAGAACGGCCCTGGCTCCCTGCTCAGCAGCAAAGAATAAATCAGCCTGGAGCTAAGTGCAGAGCTGGGGGGTTCTCCTTTCACTCCTGCTGGGGAACGTAGGGGTCCCGGGGGCGTTTCTAGCAGAGCATTTGGGACTCAACTGGGGGAACCAGCCGTTCATTACAGAACGCTCACGTTCTGACGACATCTTTATTTACAATTTTTTATAATGTGACATAATCCTTCAATCCTAGTGTCACCATCGATAACATGGCTTGGTCAGGCTGGTGGGATACCAAGGGTAAAACTAACCAGCTCTTCAAATCCAGGAGAGTGGAGATCAATCACCTCTCAGAGTCAATGCGGGGTCATCAATAGGCAGACGGCGGGCCAAATCGCTTTTCAGTGGACCCCAACATCTATTTATTTACTTCTTATTAGCATTATTGTTATTTTTTTTCTTCTCTGGAGCCTGGATTTCGACTAGACCTTGACCAACAATTTTGGACCTTGACAAAAAAGAATGGCTTACCCCTAAGAATGGGGTTGTGTTACCTTCCTTATGTCCTGGCGCCATCTTGTGGCCATTTCCTTTCCCTCCTTTCGGTGAAAAGCTTTGGGCTTTTGTGGGGACCGACAAAGATGAGGCAGCATCCCTGTCAAAAAAATAATCTCCCGTCTTCACTTGAGTGACGGCCTGAATCGTTCCTTATCCGGGCAGAGCCCAAAGATTGGCATCATTAGGAGAAACAAACCGTTCTTTACGTAGCAGGAACCAACACAAAATGTGCTTTAAAAGGAGCTGTCTC
>NW_020683062.1:0-3354 GCF_002925995.2 Terrapene triunguis
GGAACAAGTTTGGGAACCACTGGTATAAACAATAAAAATGGTAACCTCATGACACTTTTGTGATGTGGATATTATCCCAATATTACAGATTGGTAAACTGAAGCACAAAGAGGTGAAATTACTAGCCCAATTTTCTTCCCCAATGTTATATGTTAGTATTCTATTAACTTTCTTACACCATGCCCATCACCTGATATGAGGACAGCACGGTATCTCAGATCTGAACTACAGAGGCACCAGAAACATGAAAGAAAAAGTCAAATGAACATTTCATACCCTTAAAAGAACAACCCTGTCTTTTGCTTTCAGATATTCAAATGGACAAAATTACATGGGTGAAGGCTTTATTTTTTACCAACCCAGTACACCCATTGCCTAGTATACATGTGACAGTTAGGGTCCAGACACCCCAATGGGAGAACAGGGGATCTGAACCCAAAAGAGTATGCAATTGAATCAACTGTTTATATAAAATGTAATTGTGTATAAAAATATGTTGAGTAAGGTCTTTTATGAAAGCGTGCAATGTTCTGAATTTGATGGTCATTATGATACATAGACTGTGGTTATGAATCTGTGCATATAAGTACACAGAATACTATGCTCATGACTATACATCTCAGAGCAGGGAGGCACTTCTCCAAAGCCAAATGCTTACACAAAACCAGATGCAAGTAACAATCCATGGTACAACCCCAGAAGAGAAAAATGATGGACCATTACTGTTGGTGGGAAGACATTGGGACATCCCAACTGCCAAGTTGAGAGGCAATTTTCCCTAGCATGAATCACCATAGCCTGTGAGAAAGAAATATACAAAACAAACAAACCTGCAAACCTTTAAGAGAGTCATGATTTGAAGTGAAGGTGATCCAGAAATTGAGGGGGAACCTTTAAGTAGGAAGATGCCCATGAAATGCTGGATCCCCTCTCTGACAGGGGGCATGCTAGGAAACTGTTCAAAGATAGCAGATAACTTGCATTAGAAAAAATAATTTATTCAATAGAGAAGTGTAAAATCTTGAAGTTGCCTCTTTGTTTGTTTTCTGTGCAACTTGTATATGTTTGTTTTTTCCTTTTCTTTCAGCTTGTGAATCTATGGTTTTCCTATTAAATGAATTTTTTGTTTATTTTTACCCCAAGCAAGTCTCTGTTGTGCAAATGCTGTGGAGCATGTGTCCCAAAGTGAACTAAGTACTGGAGATTGTTTTCACTCCTTTAGCAGTGATGAACCAGAGGGGAAAAGTCTGAATGTCTGGGAGTTAAGAGCTGGGAAAAGATGGTTTTGAGGAAATTTGGGACCACAAGGGCTGTTGGGGTCACCCTGTAAGGAGTAACTAGGCTGGTGAAAGCCAGGGTGAGACCTTTATGATTTTGGGCTGGCTACTGGTGTCAGGGCTTGGAGCCATAGCAGCAGAGCATTAAGGCATCCACAGTTACAAGGCATGGGGTGTTAGAACTCCGTGTTGATCTGGGTGATCCCTGAACCACCACACATGTAAGTTTTGTAAATTTTTCAAAAGAAAAATTTAACCCTGTACAGAGGATTAGGGCTTGGTCTAAGCAACACTGAAATCCATCACAAACTTTCAAAATAAGGGTAAGAGGTGCACAGCCCTTCTGCTGGCCTGCTGAACAGGAGTGAATTTCACCCCCAATGAATACATGAACCTAGTCCAGGAGAAAGCAGCAAATCTTCTCACAATGGGAAACTAAAACAGTCACAGGAATTTTTTTGGCTGAATAAGGACTGAGTGAAATTTGAGAAAGGAATTCAGGAATTGGCCTGTAGTTGCTCTTGATTCATGATATGAAAGACATTTCGAACCTGGGAACAAATGACTTGATTCTGCTTTTACACTAGTGTAAACCAGGAATAACTCCATTTCAGGCAATGACAACCAGATCCAAAGAGCCTTGAACTGATGTAGCATAATCAGTCAGGTATAAAAGAGAAGGGGACAAAGATGGATAGCTGTACAGAGGGGTCCCTTAAATATTTTGATATATTTTCATCCTTTTAAAATATAATAATTTAGGCGATTTGTCACATAATTACTTAAATATAAGAGATGTGCTAACTATCTAAGGAAAAGGCTATCATGGGGCATGTAAATCTTTTTATGAAAAAGAAGGCAAACAAAATTTTGACCTAAGTCAAAGTTTATAAAATATTGACTTGGATTATACTCGTTGTGGGAGTAATTTTACTTGAATCCCTCATTAGAGATTCAATCTCTCTTTATATTAGATGATCAATCAGGCGATATCATTGAGTGGCAGGTGGGAATAAGGTCAAAACTGTAATATGCTTACCTTTGGACTCATTGAATAGCTGTTTTATAGCCCTTCAAATAGGACCACAGATCTTAGTCGTCGAATGATGGTCTGTCTAGACACAGCCATGCGGAAACCAGAGAACATGGTGCCCCAATGGACTCATATGTAGATCCCACAGTACTAGTTAACTGTATCAAATTGTGTATATGGTTTTTTACTACTTTCTTTCTTTCACAATGGATCAGATTTTTAAGTACTCAGTACCCACAGCTGAGACTAAATTTTCATAATTTCTTATACTATGTTCACTTGAAAATCTGGCCACTTATTCTGGTGGGAGTTGAGCTATTTCGAAAACCCCTTTGAGGGTGCTGAGCCCTACTGAAGATGCTAGCTATTGTGTTTCTTGCATGTCTGTCTTGTTACATTATATAAAATGTTTCATGATGAAATCTCATGTAGCAGCCCAATCCAGAAGGATAAACACCTCAGTTACTGGAACTATGAAACTTAATGACAAATGAAAAAGAGCACACATGTCACACAAGCATTGAGTCTTTTTAGTGATAAAAAGTTTTTCTCAACTAGCCCAAAATAACAGGCAAGGAAGCAGTGGCGTAGCCAGGGGGAGCAATAAAAAAAAAAAAGGTGCCAACCGCTGTAGCGCTTTTACTCACCCGGCAGCGCTCCGGGTCTTCGGCAGCACTTCGGCGGCGGGCCCTTCACTCGCTCTGGGTGTCTTCGGCGGCACTGAAGGTCCCACTGCCGAAGTGCCGCCGAAGACCCGGAGCGCCGCCGGGTGAGTAAAATAGAAACGCCGCAGCGGGTGGAGCTTTTTTTTTTATCGCTCCCCCGGGAGAGTACAAAGGCGCCAGGAAATTGACAAGGTGCCACTTGTGCTCGGTGGGGAAGCAGCTGCTCCTCCCCTAGCTACGCTACTGCAAGGAAGTCAGCAATGAAGTGGGGGTTTCAGAAAGGAAAACAATTGGTGTAGCAAATGCTTAAATATGACATTGTTGGCATCACTGAAACTTGGTGGGATAATACACATGATTGGAATGTTGGTGTGGATGG
>NW_020683063.1:0-2887 GCF_002925995.2 Terrapene triunguis
GTTAATGCCGGGCTCCCCCCCAGCACGGACCCCATGGGGGGGGGCAGCGTCTCGTATTGCCCCGCCCGGAGCTGCTGCAAGATTTTCCTGCCTCCGCCCCCGGCTGCTGCATCCAGCCCCTTCCTGCGCCTCCTGCAAACCCGGGCCGGGCGGCTGCGTTTGCAAACACCGGGGGCGGGGGGGGATGTTTAATTTCCCCTCCCAAAGGGCAGCGCAGCCCCCGCTCCCCAGGGCGGGGTCGGGAAAGGCGCAGGGCCCCCCAGCGCCAGACACTGGCGGCTCCTCTCGGGCTGCAGGAGACAGCGACACCCCGAAAACTCCGGGCCCCACATTGGGGGTGTTTCAATGAAGGCCTGAGCAGGTGCTGGGTCTGCCTGGGGTCTCCGAGCAGCTCCCACCTTGTCCAGTCTGCCCCTGGGACTCCCTGAGTGGCTCCCTGCCCCGCCAGCCAGTTTCAATCTCCTTTTGCTCCTTCGGGTTCCTGTTTAAAATGTGATTTTTATTACTCTCGGCCCTTCCTCCCCCCCCCAGTGAAGCTAGATGTCAGGGTGCCCTTGAATTTGTATTTTAAGAGCAAATACTTGTTGGAAAAATTAAAAGAAAATAGTTGCTGGAAGTTTTAGCAATGTGTTTCTAGTACAGCACTTCCCATGTTCTTTGCTGTGGTTTTTAATTTGGAATTTTTAATTCTAAATTTGTATTCTTATTTTTAAAGCACAAGTTTATTCTGTTGGCTCATGTGACTCCTGTCTGACTGATTTCCTGGCCTGGTGTCAAAACTTCTTCATTTTAATTTGATCCACCAATGGGGGTTGCCGTTCCCAAGGGTTATTTTGCCTCTCAATCCAGCCCTTAGTGCTTTTTCGCATGTCACCACTTGTGTGTGGAACTTGATTCTCAAATATGCTGTGATTTCTACTGTACAGAACAGCCAGACTAGGTCAGACCAAAGGTCCATCTAGCCCAGTAACCTGTCTTTCAACAGTGGCCAATGCCAGGTGCCCCAGAGGGAATGAACAAACCAAGGAATTATCAAGTGATCCATCATAGAATATCAGGGTTGGAAGGGACCTCAGGAGGTCATCTAGTCCAACCCCCTGCTCAAAGCAGGACCAATCCCCAACTAAATCATCCCAGCCAGGGCTTTGTCAAGCCAGGCCTTAAAAACCTCTAAGGAAGGCGATTCCACCACCTCCCTAGGGAACCCATTCCAGTGCTTCACCACCCTCCTAGTGAAATAGTGTTTCCTAATATCCAACCTAGACTTCCCCAACTGCAACCTGAGACCATTGCTCCTTGTTCTGTCATCTGCCACCACTGAGAACAGCCGAGCTCCATCCTCTTTGGAACTCCCTTTCAGGTAGTTGAAAGCAGCTATCAAATCCCCCCTCATTCTTCTCTTCTGCAGACTAAACAATCCCAGTTCCCTCAGCCTCTCCTCGTAAGTCATGTGCTCCAGCCCCCTAATCATTTTTGTTGCCCTCTGCTGGACTCTTTCCAATTTTTCCACATCCTTCTTGTAGTCGGGGGCCCAAAACTGGACACAGTACTCCAGATGAGGCCTCACCAATGTTGAATAGAGGGGAATGATCACGTCCCTCGATCTGCTGGCAATGCCCCTACTTATGCAGCCCAAAATGCCGTTAGCCTTCTTGGCAACAAGAGCACACTGTTGACTCATATCCAGCTTCTCGTCCACTGTTTCCCCTAGGTCCTTTTCTGCAGAACTGCTGCTTAGCCACTCGGTCCCTAGTCTGTAGCATCCGTCATCCACTCCCAGCTTCTGGCAGTCAGAGGCTTAGGGACATCCAGATCATGAGGTTACATCCCTGGCCACCCTGGCTAATAGCCATTCATGGGCCTATCCTCCAGGAACTTCTCTCTTTCTTTTTTGAACCCAGTTACAGTTTTGGCCTTCACAACCTAATGAAGACACATCTACCACCCGAGATTGCTTGACAACCACCAGAGTTCAAATGTCATGAGTTATACACCCTCAAGTCATGACATATATAAAAAAGAAAGAAAGGACATTGGGTTCTTTTTATGTGACTCTTCACCCAGTTCCACAAAAGTAGGAGCCTAATTCCTGAGTGAGTCTTGGCCTAGCTCATACTTTGGCCGTTATCTCTCCTGAACAAGTCATACACCTACGGCCCTGTAGCGGGGCGACGACTCATCCAGTGGCACCTCCTGCCGGTTGTCCTGGGAATTAGCTCTTTCCAGCCCGGAGCGCCCTCTGCCGGCTGATGTCTCGCCTGCTGCTGGCCACCGCGACCCTCCTGGACCCAGGTGCCTCTTTGCCTTGGGGTGCTGCCCCCTTGCAGTGTCCCCACACTTTGGGTCTCCCCTCCCAGGGGAACCCCCAACCCCCTATCTCCACCTCACCTCAGTGGCTACTGCACTGCCAATCACCATCTAGCCCCCGCTCCCTGGGGTGGACGGCAGTCTATACCACTCATCATCGGCAAGGGGGGGTTGGACCTGCTGCCTTCGCATGTCCTGGGCTGCACCTCTGCAACCCCAAAACCCTTCCTGGCCTTTACCAAGGCCTGCAGCCTGGGGGTTTTCCAGGCCAGAGCCCCCCAGCTCCTCTGGCCCTTCCCCAGCCCTGCTCCAGTCTAGGTACCCTGCTGTGCTCCCAAGCAGCCAGGCCCATCTCTCTCCACAGCTAGAGAGAGGCTCTCTGAGCTCCTGGCCCCACAGACTTTTATAGGGCCAGCTGAGGCCTGATTGGGGCGTGGCCAGGGCCAGTGCAAGGAAGTTTCGCCTAGGGTGCGAAACTTCCACCTTGCGCCCCCCCCAGCCCTGCAGCAGCTCCCCGCCCCCCCCCCCCCCCCGAGGGCCCCCCCCCCCACGGCAGCTCCTCCCCCTGGGAGCCGTGCGG
>NW_020683064.1:0-5373 GCF_002925995.2 Terrapene triunguis
ATTTAGCCTTGCCCGGATCCCTCCTGGTGGCCGACAGATTACAGCGACGACCGACGCCCAGCGCGCACCGGTGACTTCATCGGGGGCCTCGGCATAGACGTGGTTTGCTCGACCCCGGAGGGCACGACGGTGCAACGCACACAGACAGTGGAGAAGCAGCTGCGGGCGACGGTGCAGAACCGGACCCTTGGATAAGGTAAGAACAGTCCAGTGGGGATTTTATCTGTCTTGACCTGGGGACGCCCAGTGTCTGCCTGTTTTGACCTGGGGACGCCCAGAGTCTCCCTCAGTATGGGGCAGGGACAGAGTACAGCCAGCAGGGTACAGTGTACATCCTTAGCATGCATTCTGGTGAACTGGGAAGTGTTTGGATCTGATCAGTTAATTAAAGGTAAATGGAAAAGGTTCTGTACAGTTGATTGGCCTCAGTATCAGCTGGAGTGCCAAGAAAGGTGGCCACCGGAAGGATCACTTAATTACAACATGATCCTTCAGTTGCTTTTGTTTTGTCAGAGAACAGGTAAAAAGGGAATGAACATCTCTATGCGTATACGTTTATGGTGTTAAGAAATAGGACTGATATTTTGTTCAAGTGCCATTTGACTCCGACAGGCTCGGTAGTATTGGCTGCTAAACCCCAGAACCCTCCCACTGTTGTAATGCCAGAATCGGTGTCCCCTTCGGCTCCTCCACCCCCACAGGCTTTAGAGAGTACCCCCCCCCAGTGGGATTGTATCTGTTGATTACTGAGAGTGTGGTAGCCTGTCCAGGAGCACAGACAGTGTCAGTGTATTCTCATGTTGCTTTTAACATCTGGCTGCTTTCAAGGTAGAGGCAGGAGAATTCTCAACGAATCCAAGCAAGTTCATTTCTTTCTTTGAAGGGTGTCTAGCTAGCCTGACTGGGATGATTGTAATATACTTATGAGAACCCTGTTGTCTGAAGTGGAGCGGAATCAGGTTATAGCTAAGGCTAGGGAGGAGGCACAGAAAAGGCATGATGGGGATAGAGATGGCAAGCCGTTGCCGGATGTCGCTGTCCCCCTAGGGGACCCCCACTGGAATCCGAATGAGGAGGGGGATCTGAGGCTGCTTAACTCCTATAAGGAACTGCTTATGCATGGTCTCCGACACTCAGCTGTCAGGCATAACAATTGGGCTAAGCCTTATGAACTAATCCAGGACTCAAAAGAAAGTCCAGGGGCTTTCCTGCAGCGTATTCGGGATACCATCAGGCAAACTACTAGTGCAAACCCAGATGATCAGGCAACTGAGGCAATTATAAAGGGTATCTTCACCAGCCGTGCGGCCCCTGATGTTAAAAGGAAATTGCAGAAGAAGGAGGATTTAATGGGAATGTCTATGGCTCAGATTTTGGAGACTGCAAATAGGGCTTATAGCCTTAGAGAGGGAGAGAAGGAAAAAAGGCAAGTAAAAATGATGGTAGCGGCGGTGCAGGTCGGCGGCAAAGTAAGGCCACAGAAAGGTGGAAGGGGCCGGGGAATGAGAGGCCGTGGATGTGGACGCCCTGGTCCCCAGGAAAGGCGCCTGGGTCGCAACCAGTGTGCCATATGCCGTAAGGAGGGACACTGGAAAAATGAATGCCCTGAAAGGGAAGGTACCCCTATGATGGCAATAAGTATGTGTTAATGGTTGGAGAAAAGGTGTATGAGTGAAGAGTGGAAGGTTCCTTTGGAAGTTAGAAGAAGCCGAGAAAGGGAGAAGAGGAAAAAGCATGGAATGAGTTAACAGAGGAAAATACAGCTAGCAAGCTCAGTCAAGCTGGCCTCAGTCCAAGGTCAGTGTTCACAGCCAAGACTTTGCTGGCAACCAAGAGGAAGGGGGGCTGAATGTGCCCAAGCAACTGAGATCAGCAAAATACTGCAAGGCATAATGAGGACAACAGAAGGGTTAAAAGGCAGCTTTGTTGAACAGTATTGGCTCAAGGATTTAAAAATTCCCCCACTCTGTCCCGACAGGCTTTGGCCAGAGACTTGGAGGAGTGGGATAATTTGTTAATTGCTGCTGTGGGTCTAATCCCTTGTCTCAAAGCTACTGTGAGTCTCCTAAACTTTATTGGACTGCAAGGATACAGGGTATCTCAAAGCAAAGCCCAAATTGCTCTTTTAGAGGTTCAATATCTGAGATTTCACATCAGGCAGGGAGAGAGACAGCTCTCAAACGAAAGGAAGGAGGCTATCTGCCAAGTTCCCATCCCCAGCAACCGTTGGCTTAGGGCATTCCTGGGCATGGCAGGCTTTTGCAGAATATGGATTCCAGAGTTTGGACTGTGGGCTAAACCTCTGTATGAATGTGTTAAGGGAGCGGAACATGACCCCTTTCACTGGTCCCCAGAAGCAGACAGGGCATGTCAGTTACTAGGTGCCTGGAAGCGTCCTGTGGCATACTTTTCTAAACAACTGGATCAAGTTTCAAAGGGATGACCAGCCTGTTTGAGGGCGGTCGCAGCTACGGCTCTAGTGCTTGGGAGAAGCTGGAAAGCTGACACTGGGAGGAAGTGTGCAAGTGTGTATGTTCCTCATATGGTTCGAACCTTGCTGGACACTAAGGGTGGTCTTTGGCTCACACAGGCTCGGGTTGCTCGGTACCAGGCGAAGCTGTTAGAGAATCCTGAAGTCACCCTGCAGATCTGTCCCTCCCTTAATCCAGCTACCCTGCTATCAGAGACAGAGAAGCAGGAACATGACTGTTTAGAAATCATAGATGTTCAGTATTCTAGCCGCCCAGATCTAAAAGATCAGCCACTCCCAAATGCTGACTTGGAATGGTATACAGATGGAAGTAGTACTGTTGTGGATGGGCAAAGGAGGGCTGGTTATGCTATTGTCTCTTCATGATACCGTGGAAGCTGAGAGTTTACCGGCAGGGGAATGCTAACAGCCCAAGGCTCTCCGGTCAAGCATGGGTCTCAAATTCTCCGGCTTTTAGAAGCAGTACAACTCCCCTCAGCAGTAGCAGTGGTGCATTGCAAAGCCCATCAAAGGGAAGATCAAGATGTAACCAAGGGCAATGCCAGAGCAGACAGGGAAGCTAAGCGAGCTGCTACCCTGAAATCACCAGCAGAGGAGAATGCCCAAATGCATGCCCTCATCCCATCAGTGGGTGAGCTTGCAGCCCCTCAGTACTCCCAAGAGGACAGAAACCTGGCTGACAGTCTCGGTCTCCAGGAAAAAGAGGGATGGCTTTATTCCACAGAGGGAAAAATCCTCCTGCCCAAGGGCTTGATTCGACCGGTGTTGCAGGAACTGCATCAAACCACACACGCAGACAGAGAGGCTCTTATCCAGCTCATGAATAAATGTTTTCTAACCTCTGGACTTAAACCCCTAGCATCACAGGTACAAGCTGAATGTTTAATCTGCCAAAAGAATAACCCTCGACCAGGAGTAGCAGTGCCACCAGCCACCCTGGAACCTACCCCAGGCCCAGGATTAGTGTGGCAAATAGACTTTATTGAGTTTCCCAGGACCCAAGGGTACAGGTACCTCCTCGTCTTAGTGGATCGATTCAGCGGATGGCCTGAAGCCTTCCCATGTCGCAACAACACTGCCAAGACAGTGGCTCTTAAGTTTGTCAAGGAAATCATTCCTCGCTTCGGCCTTCCTCAGTGGATGGAATCTGATAATGGAACACACTTCACATCTCAAATTGTTCAAAAGATATCAAGTGCTCTGCAGATCCCCTGGAAACTCCACACACCCTGGCGACCACAAGCCAGTGGAGTAGTGGAACGCACAAATCAGACACTCAAGCGACACCTCTCAAAGGTCTGTCAGAAGGCATCTCTTAAGTGGCCTGATGCCTTGCCCCTTGTGTTACTTCGCATTCGGGCTCTCCCTAAGGGTAGGATAGGGCTTAGTCCCTTCGAGATTATGTTTGGAAGAGCATGGCCTATGAATGGTACCCCAGTTCTGGCAGGGGAATGGGAAGTGGGGTATGGTTTTTTGTCTCAGTACATGTGCCCTCTGTCTGCTGTTCTTTCTTTTCTTCACAGGTACACCAAAGATTCACAGCCTCTTCTGCTGGATACTCCGGGTCCACTCCTTGCAGCCTGATGACTCCATTCTCGTGCGGACCTGGAAGGACGAGCCTCTCCAAGAGAAGTGGAAGGGACCCCACACCATCCTGCTTGTTTCCCATACAGTGGCAAAGGTCGAAGGACACAAGAACTGGATTCATCACTCTCAACTGAAAGCAGTGCCCGCTCCTAAACAGTGGACTGTCCAGCCTGCGGAGAAGACGGCTAACGACGATTTGGGACTTAAGCTGTTATTCAAAAGACAGTAAGGATCACTGGGAATGCGTTGTGATCTTTCTGAACAGTCACAGCATACTCCCCGCGAGAACCCTAAGCATTGGTTTTATTTTCTCACAGAAGGCCGACCTGGCCTATGTATTTGGTCTTGTTATTTTTTGACTTGTTTAGTGTCAATTATTCTTGTCTTTTGGGTATTTGGGTTGTGGTAATTACCATATAGGTTTAGGTTTAGGGTCTCTCACAGCATTTCTTTTTATCACAGAGGCAATTCTTCTGTTACCTACTGTTTCACCCACATCGCATGCAGGATGGGGAGCCATCCCTGCAGATATGGCTACCAACACATATGAGGCCCTGAAAATTGCCTTTGCCCGTGAGTTCAATCTCTCCAACTGTTGGATATGTGCCCAGACTCCCCATCATTCAGCGGAATTGCCCTGGAGAGTAGTACCCCAAAATTGGTCAGACTTTTGTCAAAGGTGGATGGTTACTAACAGTAGCACCTCTGACGATTTAAGTTTGCCTATGATACTCTAGCCATAGAGGAAAAGCATAAGTTCTGAGCTGTACCAGCTTCGACTGCTGGCTTTACAGAACTGACAGGCCCTAGATTATGTGTTAGCCTCGCGAGGCGGGGTCTGTGCCCTTATTGGAGAAGAGTGTTGTACCTATGTCCCAGAGTTTTTACAGAACATTAACAAGCACATCTTGTCAGCTGAACGGGCCTTTAACCAGTGGAAGGCCCAGGAAGGGGAACCCACTATTTTGGATTCCCTTTGGGGTTGGATACCTGGTTTAGGGGAACTAGGGGATATAGGGGGAAGCATTGTTCGCATCTTGCTCACAAGTGTGGTAATATGTTTTGTTCTTGTTCTTTTGCTCATTTGCTGTAAAGTGCTCATAGGTAAGGTTTGTACCTCCCATACCCCAGAGGTTCCTTTATACCCTCTCATTGATAATCCTGATTGTATGGAGCTTAATCACATTTTGTCTTTAGAGTATGAGAAAACTCTGACAAAGGTTTGTTGAGTGTTCTCAAAGGAGGGATTGTTGGGGGCCACTGGGCATAGCTACCAGGTAACTCGGGAGAGTGGA
>NW_020683065.1:0-1430 GCF_002925995.2 Terrapene triunguis
GGTCCTCTGGGGAAAGGTCTCTCTGCACTGAGGGCAGGAGATGTCTGTATCTGGTCTCTCCCAGCACTGGCTGATGCAGGCTCGGCAGAAACTGTGCCCGCAATCTAAAGACACTGGATCCTTGAAAAAACTCAGACAGATGGAGCAAGTAGCTTCATCTCGGAGGCTTTTCAGAGGATTCCCGGCTGCAGCCATGGCTCCCTGCAGACAGTGTAACAAGGGAAGTTTGGTTTCCTGCCGGACCCAGCAAGCAGCCTTGTAAAGCAGATTGCCCAACCTGGAGCCAATCACGCTCTCCGGCGGGAAATTCTAAAACAAACAAAAAACCCATCAACACAGACACAACACACCAGAAGCCACACACCCCCACCCCCAGAAAAGCCCCCAAACAAGCAAGATGCTACTTAAAGAAATGAATAGGCAATTACATACACAAAGAAGCCAATAGAGGCTTGCTGGGAGCAGGCTTGGCAGCTTTCTTTTCTACACCACAGAATAAACCCAGGCTCAGATTCAGGTTTAAGGCCAAGACCCTTTCTGTACCTCCTTTCCTGCACTTTGAGATCTAGTGCAGGAAAACACTATATGAGAGTGTTGCTAATCCCTAATAATTAGAGATCATTTTAAACCTTGACCAATTTATTCCTTCCAAAAAAATTATTCTCATTAACTTAACTATTCTAACTCTGAGATTTCTAGTTATTCATATAATCAATATCCAATCCCTTTTTTTTGAATCTTGCTAAATTAACGGCCTCAAAAGCTCCACGTGGCAATGAGTTGCATGGTTTAATTACATGTTTTGTGTTAAAGTATTTCTTATTGGTTTTGAAATTGACCCCTTTCCATATAGCTCAGTGGTTTGACCATTGACCTACTAAACCCAGGGTTGTGAGCTCAATCCTTGAGGGGACTATGTAGGGATCTGAGACAAATATCTGTCTGGGGATTGGTCCTGCTTTGAGCAGGGGTTTGGACTAGATGACCTCCTGAGGTCCCTTCCAACCCTGATATTCTATGATTCATTGACTGTCCTCTTGTTCTTGTGTTATGAGACAGGCAGAAAAGACGATCCCAACCCAGTCTTCTCTGTCCCATTCATTATTTTATACCCTTTTATTCTATCCCCTCTTATTCATCTCCTTTCTAAGCTAAACAGTCCCATTCTTTTCAATCTTTCTTACCAAAAGAGATTTTCCAGGTCCCTCATCATTCTCATTGCCCTTCTCTGAACCTTCTCTAATACTGCAATATCCTTTTTCAAATGATGTGACCAGTACTGCACACAGTACTCTAGGTCGGTGGTTTTCAAACTTTTTTTCTGGCGACCCAGTTGAAGAAAATTGCTGATGCCCACGACCCAACGGAGCTGGGGATGAGGGATTTGGGGTGTGGGATGGGCTCAGGGCTGGGGCAGAGGGTTGGGGTGC
>NW_020683066.1:0-2140 GCF_002925995.2 Terrapene triunguis
AATAACTTTACAGGGTAATCAAACTTAAAGAGCTCAGAGGACCCCCCTCTAGTCTCAGGTTCAAAGTACAGCAAACAAAGATAAACACTCTAGTAAAAGGTACATTTACAAGTTGAGAAAACAAAGTAAAACTAAGACGCCTTGCCTGGCTTTTTACTTACAAGTTTGAAATATGAGAGACTTGTTTAGAAAGATGGGGAGAACCTGGATTGATGTCTGGTCCCTCTCAGTCCCAAGAGCGAACAACCCCTTAAACAAAGAGCACAAACAAAAGCCTTCCCCCCCCCCCAAGATTTGAAAGTATCTTGTCCCCTTATTGGTCCTTTGGGTCAGGTGTCAGCCAGGTTACCTGATCTTCTGAACCCTTTACAGGTAAAAGGATTTTGGAGTCTCTGGCCAGGAGGGATTTTATAGTACTGTACACAGGAGAGCTGTTACCCTTCCCTTTATAGTTATGACAATTACCTCTCTCTTTCGCCCAGGCAGGGACGGCAGATAGTGTTTCCACTGCCACTGCACGACAGTTTTTCTGCTGGGGGCTGGACAAGGTAGCTGTGAACTCTGCCTCTCTTCTCCCACTTACCACAGCAGGAGGATGGTTGAAGCCACTTTGCACACCTGTAAAGACAACTGGCTGATTCTGCCATGGAGGACCTCTGCTGGGTCCTATGGTGACACCTGCCAAGCATAAACCTGAGCTGGAGGTGGCCCGCTGTGCTCTTTTATAGTTGCATTTGGAGTTCTAAGTGCTTTTCTGAAGGTAATTCTGTTGTGTGTGACCGTGTGTCTGCCCTTGATTGCTCACTTAAAATGGACTCTTCATAAATCTAGCCCATTAGTCAGTCTGAGGATGGATTCTAGACTTCTCTGCATATTGATTGTAATAGCAACCCATTCCATTTCCCTTCAAGTACTATCTCTCCTTCAACCACTTCTCAACACACTGTATAAAAGGGAAGTATTCATACCAAGGCTCAACTACTGGATGTGTTACTTATGTAAGCAGAGTCAGGATAAGCTCTACCCTGACATCTGGTGGTGAATTATGGCGAGGGTGGAAAAGAACTTCAGGGGCTGATCTTCTTTGCATAGGCACACCCACCCACCTAGCCTGGAACAACAACAACTGAAAGTGGTTACTTTGGCTGGTGTGGGATCCCGAGTTTCTCTGTTATTGGGGCAGGAAGAATAAAGTGTTGTTACCCTGATTCTGTGAATCAAGGCCAGTGGAACTGTTGTATGACAGAGGGACTCACCAGTAACTAAGTAGCACTTGCTAGACAAGGGGCATGGGTTACAAAAACGCAGTGAATTGAGAGAGGTTGGGGACAGGTACGTGTGCTAATGGTATGGGCCCCCTTTGAGGGCCTGGAACACCAATTATACTACCTTCTCTCTCCGCTGTTGAATAGCAGAGCTAAGTTTGCTTCCATTAGGAGTCTAGCTAGAAGTTGCTGAACTGAATTCACTTTGGGCCAATGGTGCACCAGCACTGGGGCTCCCCTACTACAAGCTGAAATCACTAAAAGAGCTAAAATTGCTGAGCTGAGATCACTGGTGCTGTGTTAACCAGTGGGGGAGCCTAAAGATATATTGCTAAGCAGCTGGCAGAGCCGAGCAGTTTGTGGGATGGTTGGAGTGGCCCATGGAACAGCGAGCGGCGCAGAGCGGAGCTGAGCCATTTGCAGGGGCAGCTGGCGCGGTTCCTGGGACGGCTGCTGGAGTGGAGCGGCTGGCAGACCTGAGCAGTTTGTGGGACTGTTGGAGCGGAATGGGGAGCAGAGCAGAGCAGTTTGCGGGGACGGCTGGAGGAGTGGAGCGGCTGGTAGAGTGGAGCCATTCGTGGTAAAGGCTGCAGCACAACTCCACGGAAAGAGGTGGGGCAGTCGGCCTCGGACCACGTAAGGTGCCCCTTAACATCCCGTGAATCAATTCTAAATTATTATTTTTGTCTGTTTAAAATTTTATAAACAACAAATGGTAACGTGAAAAATTCTAACTGTCCTTTTTGTCTGCTTAGAGTAGGGTTACCATATTTCAACACTGAAAAAAGAGGACACTCCATGGGGGCCCTGGCCCTGCCCCAACTCCGCCCCTTCCCCACCCCCGGCCCCACCCCTTCCCCGCTCCCATTCCAACC
>NW_020683067.1:0-2715 GCF_002925995.2 Terrapene triunguis
GCCAATGGGACTTAACTACATGCTAATAGTTAAGTGCACCTTTATATCCATGGCCCTATCAAATTCATGGTCCATTTTTGTAAATTTCATAGTCATAGCAATTTTAAAATCTTGAATTTCACGGTTTCAGATATTTAAATCTTAAATTTCACGGTGTTGTAACAAAAGCATGAATATGTATTTAAAGAGAGCAAAAATAAAATCATGTAAAGCCCTTAAGTTAACAAAAGCAGGCGAGGGAAAAAGAAGTTCTGGTTTCAAATGTCATTAGTTGAATGTGAGCATGGAGCATCCTGCAACTGTGTCTTTCTTCATTCCCTGTCTCTGTACTGAAAACACCTGTCTGCGTTTAGTCACAGCTCTCTGCATGCACAGAGGAGGCTGGAATTGTCAGACAGCGCTGAGCTAGCCTTGCAAGGTGGGGGATTCTGCCTTCCACTGAGATCCAAAACCATAGCACAAGCAAAGTTCAGTCTGCTGCTTTCGTGATATTTTTGTAAGCAGGAATCTGCCGCCTACAATTCTTATCAAAGCCAGGAATTGCATTAAGTGAGGTTAAATCCCCCATCAACAGGGGCATTTGTGCAGGGTCAAAAATATGCACAGCTTTTAGGAGCCTGGCTGCAGGTTGCCGAAACTTTTGAGCCATTTTTGCTACATCGCTTGACTCTTCCCCATAGCAGTAATATTGTCCATACAAGAAAACACTTGCTGAGCACTGGCATTTAACTCAGCATCGTCAGAGTGATTTTCATTTGACTGAGCGTCAGTCCAGAACAGTACATCCATTACTTTGTTGTAAGCTTCGTGGATTATGACATGTCAAGATTTGAACCAAGTGATTACGTCCATCAGTCCTGTGGCATTCTTGGCAATAAACTGAACTTCCTCATTCAGCTGAGCATTGTTTAGAAGGGTTGAAAGTTCTGTTAAAACCTGCATTTTCGGTGTCAGTGTGAGCTCTTCTGAGATGAACTCTCAGCAGTACTTGAGGTGAGCTGCTTGGTATTGTACAGCTCAAAATCAAGAATTCTAATGAGTAATTACTGGCTCTGGGGGAAGTGCAATTTTTTGTTCCGCAATTTCAGTTGCATTTGCAATGTACTGCCTGTATCGAAGTTTGCAGCTAGGGCAGTGTTTAAAGATCTTTTTAATGTAGCTGACTAGTTTATCAACTTTACCAAACTCGCATCTCCACAGCTCACTGACTAGAGAAATTATATGTGCATTCCATGTAACATGGACAGCATTTGGCATTAGACCTTGGAGAACCAATTTGAAAGATTTTGTCATGTAAGTTGCATCGTCGCTTGTGAAAGCAGATACTTTGTCAAAGTCCGCACCGTATTTTGAAACAGTTTTAATTATCACTTGAGAAACTGTAGTGGCGTTAACAGCATCCAAGTAAATGCAGTTGACGAGCACTGTTGTTAGCTTTCCTGTCTGTACGTCTTTGGCCTGGTCAGAAATAAAATCAAACAGAATATGGTGTGCATAGTTGTCTTGCTCATCTGTGCACTCATCGAAAATAACTACAAAAGATTCACATAAGTTAGAGACCTCATCTCCTCAAAATGTGTTGCAAAACCTTTGGAAGCTAGTCCTGTCGTAGCTTATTCGCACTTGGTAAGCAGTTAATCGGCATACTGTACATTCTGTTGAATAAATTCACACAGCGTTGGGCGATCAACTTTTTCCAACAGTATATTAGCATTTGCAAATGTATCCACAAGTTCTGTTATAGCTAAATGACGGGTCTCAGAGCTCTCAGTCATCTTCTTAGAAAGAGAAGAAATTGTTTTTGTTTTCCTTTTTGTTTCCCAGCAATGCACTATGCTGCGGAGCCCTCTTTCTGCTTCAATGGCTTTCCGAGATTAAGTGGCGCTGAACGATTGCCCGTCATGCATGATCCAACAAAACATTGCAGCTTGTACAAAACAGTTTGTCACCTGGCATGTATAATTTGGCTTCCAAATTCTTTCACACGATCTGCTACAGCAATGATTGTAGAGCAGGGGTGGGCAAACTATGGCCCGCGGGACCATCCTGCCCAGCCCCCGAGCTCCTGGCCCAGGAGACTAGCCCCCAGCCGCTCCCTGCTGTTCCCCATCCCCCGCAGCCTCAGTGCGCTCGCTCCGCCACCGATGCAATGCTCTGGGCGGTGGGGCTGCGAGCTCCTGGGGCAGTGCAGCTGCAGAGCCCGGCCTGACCCGGTGCGCTGTGCTGCGTGGTGGCGGTGGCAGCGTGGCCCAGCTGTAGCCGGGCAGCGCGGCTGTAGCGTCGCCAGCCACCAGTGCTCCAGGCAGTGCGGTAAGGGGGCAGGGAGCAGGGGGGGTTGGATAGAGCTCAGGGGGCGGGGGTGTGGATGGTGTTCGGGGGGGAAACAGGGGATTGAATGGGGGCAGGGTTCCCGGAGTGCAGTCAGGAAGGAGGAAGGGTTGGATGGGGCAGCAGGGGGCAGTCAGGGGCAGGGGTTCCGGGGGCAGTCAGAGGACAGGGAGAAGGGATGGTTGGATGGGGCAGAGGTCCCTGGGGGGGGGCCGTCAGGAATGAGAGGAGGGGTTGGATGGGGCGGCAGGGGTCTGGGGGCAGTCAGGGGACAGAGAGCGGCAGGGCCGGCTCTAGGTTTTTTGCTGCCCCAAGCAAAAAAAATTTTGGCTGCCCCCCATCCCAGCCCTGGGCTCCTTGCCGCACCCCCCTGCCGCCCCAACCCTG
>NW_020683068.1:0-1102 GCF_002925995.2 Terrapene triunguis
GGAGTTTAGAAGCATCATTTGCATCAGAACACTAAACCCGCCCCCCGCCACAGTCTGCGTCCCCGGTTTAAAATATTCCCGCGAAAACAGCAATACAGACAACGGTGTTCATTAACAAAATCGAAATGATTTTATTTTTTGGGAAGGGGAAGGGGGTGAAGGGGGTATGTAACTGGAGAGGATAGTCAAAATGAACTGGGTAAAGAAACGGGGGCAGGTTCAGCTTCTCTGTCCACAAACTGAAAAGTCACTGGTTGCCCTGCTCACTCAGGAACCTAGCTTTCAAAGCCTCCCGGATGCACAGGGCGTCCCGCTGGGATCTTCTAATGGCCCGGCTGTCTGGCTGGACGTAATCAGCAGCCAGGCTATTTGCCTCTAGCTCCCACCCCGCCATAAAGGTCTCCCCCTTGCTCTCACAGAGATTGTGGAGCACACAGCAAGCTGCAATAACGATGGGGATATTGGTTTCACTGAGATCACAGCGAGTGAGTAAGCTTCTCCATCTCCCTTTGAGACGGCCAAAAGCACACTCCACCACCATTCTGCACTTGCTCAGACGGTAGTTGAACAGTTCTTTTTCTGTGTCCAGGGCGCCAGTATAGGGCTTCATGAGCCAGGGCATTAGCGGGTAGGCTGGGTCCCCGAGGATGACTGTAGGCATCTCCACATCCCCAAGAGTTATTTTGTGGTCTGGGAAGTAAATACCTTCCTGCAGCCGTCTAAACAGACCAGAGTTCCTGAACACGCGAGCGTCATGAACCTTGCCCGGCCATCCGACGTAGATGTTTGTAAACCGTCCCCGATGGTCCACCAGTGCTTGCAGCACCATTGAAAAGTAGCCCTTTCTATTGATGTACTGGCTGGCCTGGTGGTCCGGTCCCAGGATAGGGATGTGAGTCCCATCTATAGCCCCACCGCAGTTTGGGAATCCCATCGCGGCAAAGCCATCTATGATGACCTGCGCGTTTCCCAGGGTCACTACCTTTGGGAGCAGTACCTTGACGATTGCCTTGGCTACTTGCATGACAACAACCCCCACGGTAGATTTGCCCACACCAAAGTGGTTCGCGACTGACCGGTAGCTGTCCGGCGTTGCAAGCTT
>NW_020683069.1:0-5861 GCF_002925995.2 Terrapene triunguis
GCCCCGCCCCCCTCCGAGCACCATGCAGCCCAAAGCCCCCGCCCCCCCTCCGAGCGCCGCGCCGCCGAATCCAAAAAAAAATAAAAATAAAAAAATTAAAAATCGAGCGCCGCCCTGCCCCAAGGTGCCGCCCCAATCATGTGCTTGGTCGGCTGGTGCCTGGAGCCGGCCCTGCCTATAAAGTATTTAATCTAAACAATACTGTAATTCAAATCCCCTCCTGCTTGTTTGGTAAAACTCTTGTATGTCAAGATTTCAGCTTGGAGTGAATCTCTAATTCTAAACCTCTAAGACAAGAGTCCATGAGGAGAAGGTTGATACAACCTTAAATATTGTGTTACGATCAACATTGTAGTAACAGAGAACATCAATAAAATACCAACCTACTATATAATTAGCTTATTAATTGGGACATTATTTACGGAGCGAGTTACTTGCACAGCATGCACCTACTTTCTGAAATGTTCACAGCACTCACTACCCAGCAGGCTACCAACATAAAAGATCAGTTAAAAAAATAGCAGAATGGCCATATAAATGCCTCTAAATAAACTGAGTCCTCTTGGCAGAAAGAGATGAGTCAGAGCCTCCATTTTCATGAGAGGTGACCCTGACAGGTTTGCTAAGCCTGCAGATAGTGCTGTACTCTTGCGTTTGGTGGTGGGTCACTTTGATTTTTTAAAAGAACAGAAAACATCAATGAATATTTCTTCAATTATATTAATATCTCACCATAAAAACAGTTAATTATATCGTGGTGCCACCTAGAAAAAAGGAGGGAGGAAAAGGAGAAGCCTTGTGAATGTGTCAGGCACACATTTAATTTAACCTATTTTGCAGGTATTCTAAATATTTAATACTGTGGATGATGGGTGTTTCCAAAAATCTGTTTGATGGAAGGTATCCAAATACCATCAAAAAGAACTGTCACAAGAATGTCACACTCACATATGTTGTTAAGCTAGACATCAATGTCAACCTCTCAGCAAGAGTTTCACCCTTCCAGTGTCCTAATCAAATCCTTTCAGAAGCTAGAAGCGAAAATATGTCCCTGGGCATGCGCAGAGCTTAGTTGACTTGTTAGTGAATTCAGTAGGGCTCTGCACAGACTAAGCATCTTGTAGAATCACTGCCTACACTTGCAGAGTATTATGATTGCTGGGATTAACTCCAAAATTTCATTTAATGTTTACAGGGCAGAGGGCAGCTAATTATTTTATTTTTAATTGATTTATCTTTTTACAACTTCAGCACAAAGTTCACAAATGGCTGCATGATTACTGAACATGTACATTATGTTCCAATGCTACTCTTGCACCTCCAACAGGTGTCTGAATTCTCATCTACTGCTGTTCCATCTGCAGTAGAGACTAGGGCATCTCTATGTTATATCTAAAATTACTGCAGCTTTAGACTGGCCTCTTTCATCACCAAGTAATTGTCCCTCCTGTGTTTGGGCTATTGAACCACTGTGTATTTGTTACCTATTTCTCATTTCTAAAAGGTCTTAAAGTGTCCTAAAAGACTTCTGTTAATGTGAATAAGTGATGTATAGAAAAAAAGCTTGATGTAACTTGAGTCTGAAAGCCTACAGTCAAATGATTTTCTCATTAGAAATTTCTGCATTATGATCATTAATTGAAAATACTATCCCAAGCTCTTTGAAACAGCTTTCCCCCCATCCCCTGAAATATAGTTATACATTAGCCCGATGGTTCTCATCCTAATTCCACACATGACCCAAAAACAGATGGGATTTCTTGATACAATGCAAAATCCTACAATTTTTGTGGTCACAAAGTTACTACTGATTTGTCAATACCTCATTTTCCACTTCCACTTCCAAATACATCTCTTTGAGTAGTTCTGCAACTGAGTCTATAGTCACTTGACTCTACATTCTGAGAGTTAGCAGAATGATTCACAATTATTGTATTAAAATTAGAATTCAATCAAAAGGAGGTCTCAAAATACTGTTTGTGTCAGGTGGTGATGATGAAGAATCCCAGGAAAAGTAACTTTTCTTAACACTGAACACAAAACTTCATTCTGAATAAGGAAATGCATGAAAGGGCTCTTTACTCATCTCTTGGGTGCCCTGAATCCTGTTAGGAGCATGAGTAGAATAAATCAGAGGAAACCTGACAGAAGAATATCAAGTGATAAATTACATAGAGAAGGATCCTATTTACCCTTTCTCATAAAAAAAGAACATATGGCCTTGAAGCAGGAATTACTTGGAGAATTTCTATGGCCTGTGCTGTACAGGAGGTCAAACTAGATCCCTTCTGACCTTATAGTCTATGAACAAGGCAACATTCAATGAATATAAGAAGCAACACATTTAAAACTGATAAGAAATATTATTCTTTTACACAGCACATAAGTAAGATGTGGAGCCCATTGCCACAAGACATTAAGTCCAAGAATTTAGTAGGATTCAAAAGGATAAAACATACATACGGATTTTGGCCCTGATTCTGCAAGGTACTTAAGAACATGCATGACTTGAAGCACATGAGTATTCCCACCGAAGTCAGTTCCAGAGCTGTGCATATGCTTGAATCCCTGGATAAATCAGAGCAAATGGGATTATCCACAGTTAGATAAGATAAAATAAATAAAGGATATAAACCTTCCTGCTTCGGAGCAATCACTAACTGATGAAGATTAAGAGAAACTAACTCTATGGACAGGTTATTCATAATTGTCTTTTATTGGGATTTTTCCACATTCCTCAATTATAGTTAGATGGCTATTTGGATTGATTTTATTTTGGGTTATTGGTAGAAAACTGTCAAACAAATCCAGTAGGAGGATAAAAAAATCCTACTTATGAAATAGAGACCTCCATTAAATTGTTTCTTTCCTACATGGATAAGTGCTTTGTATCAGCCAAATAAAAACTTGTATATTCTCTACTAATAACATCGGTCACAAGTCTGAAATCTAGGGCTAAAAATAGTAAATCAGGTAAGCATACATCAGTTACAGTGGTTTCCAAACAATTCTTCACTCACTTTGTCATACAGAGCCACAGAAACTGAAAAGCAGTCCGCATGGGCATAGACAGCTGGGGACTTAGAAGGGCTTTAGCATGCCCTTCCCCCTCCCCAAATATAGGGATTGCATTAATAAATAAAGAAAACAGTGAGTTTGGAACAGAAGCTGTTTTTTTCACTTTACTAAAATTGGGCAAGTCTGGTCATGGGACAAAACTACCCATTAAAGCAGTTCTTTTTTTAAACATGAGTAAAAAGAACAACTTACAAATCAGAAAAAGTTCCAAACAATGATCTTCACACAGGGTTTCTTGAAATTAATTCTTCTGCAACATCTGTTGACTGTTAGTCATTGGTTTTGTCCCTGTGTTCATGTAAAATCACACCCCAGTTGAGCCATGATTGTCCCATTGTTGATTGAAGCCATGTTTTAATATGGTGTAGAGAAATGAAATTACACTCATTTACAGCACTTACACTTACAGCATTAGTTGCCGGTTCCCCCAAAATCATTTTTATCAACTTCATCACTTTGCAAAACAGCTGGTGTTCTGTTTGGCTGAGTGAACTGAGATATTTCTGAATGAACTTCAATGATCTCTCTGTAAGCTGACAGATGGCTTGCAACAGATGAAGCTTAGTAATCAATCAATCATGGTTGAAATCTGAACCATACACCTGAAGCACGTTTTGAACTGGTGTTTCTGTTACATGAGGACTATTTGGGAGTTTCAAGATGTTGAGTAATTCTATAGCCCTCTGTTCAAATCTCGATTGAATACTGGACTTTGTAAAATCAGCTACTGTATAAATCAGTACATATAAATCTTTGCTGAATTGGGGTAGATGGTTTCTCCTGTCCCTAGTTGCAGTTTCTTGGAAACTCCAGCATTCTGACTATCTCCAACTTTTCTGGTGGATTTGCTCCCAGAATAAGTTGTAGCTTTCATCATATTGGATGGGTTGAAGTGAATTAAGTGTCATTTAGGCCTTCTGTTGCTGAAAAGTCTGACCCGTTGCAGAGTTTTAGACAGATTGTGTACCATATTGAGGACTTTTTCAACCGAGTTCAATACCAAAGAGGAAATTAAATATTTCCATTTGAGCGGCTGTGCCACCAATTTGAGCTCTCATTTCAGGATCTTTTGTTGAATCCTTTGTAACCCCCCAAATTCCACACAGTGCAACATGGTTCTCAGAAGTGGCAGCCAATGCTTCTGCATGGAGAGTTTATCTTACTGGACAAAAGACATGGATGCCTGGTAATGTACTTAACACTTCATATTCTTTTTCTGAAATATTGCATCTCATTTGGGTGACTTTTTAAACAAAATTTTACTTTTGTAAACAGTTTCAAGAGTATCCAGGGGTCTAGTATTATTTTTAATAGCATCCTGGCATACCAAATTGAAGGCATGCCCATGGCAATGAGTATTAGGGCTGGCCAGAAAACAAGAATTCCATTTTGCAGAGAAAAAAAAATGAGGTTCTGCATCAGAACAAAAACTAGACCTTTTCTTTTTTCAAAAAAATAGGAAACATAGAGAGACCCACCTGCCTCTGAATAGTCAAGGCACTCATCTGGGATGAGGGTGATCCAGGTTCTGGTCCCTGCTCTGCTTGATTTGGGACAGGGACTTGGGACAGGGTTTCCCACATCCCACTGGGCTTTTGACTATTTTGCAGTGGGTTTTGATCAAAAATTGCATCCTGAACCTCAGAAACCTTCCCAACGAAATTTTAATTGAAACTAATACCATTCCACAAAAGGTTTGCTTGGATGAATCGGCATTTTCCCCACAAAAAATGTTGTTGTTTTTTTGAAAAACTTCCTGACCAGCTGTAATGATTATGCATAAGGCTAAGATTTTGTCATGGATATTTTTAGTAAAAGTCACAGACAGGTCACGGGCAATAAAGAAAAATTCATGGAAGCCCGTGACCTATCCCTGACTTTTACTAAAAATACCCATGACACAATGGGGGGGGGAGCTGGAGTTCCAGGGGCCCCCACCACCTGGGGGGGCTCGGAGCTCCAGGGTCCCCCTCGGCTGGTGGCCAGGAGCTCTGGGCGTCCCCCCTGCTGCCCGCGGCGGCCGGGAGCTCCAGGGTACCCCACAGCTCCCTGTCTCAACAGGTGGCAAGGGACCTTGCAGCTCCTAGCCGGCGCTGGCTGAAGTCACGGATTCTGTGACTTCCATGACCTCTGTGACTAAATCACAGCCTTAATTATGCATAGCTTGTCATTCCTCCTATTGCAATCTTGTTGATGCAGCTAATACTAAGCCTGCCATAGTAGAGACACCATCATAAAATTGTCTGTGACAGTTTTTGACTCTGAGATTTAGATGCAATAGAATAAATTTGATTGCTGATACAACTACCTCCACTGATGTACAGGCTACATTGTACAATACAATGGACTCTTCATGAACATTCATGTTCTCATCCACATTTCACAGGCAAAAAAAACACTTGCTCTTTGTTGGAGAAGTCTGTTGTTTCATCTGCCATTACTGAATACCACTTTCCAGAAATTTTCTCAGAAATATCCCTCACAACTTTAAGAGCCATGATTTCCATTATTTCATTTTGAATAGCTTGACTTTTGAATTTGTCTTGACTCTTTTTCAGCCACTTTGAAATATCAGAGTCATGTTCTGCCTGTAAGGTTTTAATACCATGCTCATCAGTAGGGCCCTACCAAATTCCAAAGTCCATTTTGGTCAATTTCACAGTCACAGGATTTTAAAAATCATAAATTTCATGATTTCAGCTATTTTAGGGTTACCATCCGTCCGGGTTTCCCCGGACATGTCCGGCTTTTGGGTCTTTAAATAGCCGTCCGGGGGGAATTTG
>NW_020683070.1:0-1615 GCF_002925995.2 Terrapene triunguis
AGCACTTTGGTACGCACTGCTATTCATTCCTCTGTTGTCCAATCTGTGTGGCAGCATAGACATACCTTAATCTGCTCATCTATTTCCTTGATGAACACAGACACTAGGTATTTAAGTGAAATACTGGCCAATGCAAATTATTGTATTTTCACTACTGACATCAACTAAGTCTGTTTTGTACTTCGTCAAGAAAAGTATTTAGCAACTGGACTGAGTCATTCTCGTTTTCTGCAACAATGGCTGCAGAGAAATTCTTGCTGCCATTAGAAACTTACAAGAGAAGTCGGAAAGCAGACCTGCTTTGACTTAACCACAAAGATCAACATCTAGAAAACAAGCCCAGTAGCATAAGAGAACTAAAAAGCTCAAACTATTTAGTTTATTCAAAAGAATGTTGAGAAGTGACTTGATTATGATTTATATGTCCCTACATGGGTCAGAGATTTCTGAGAGTAGACAGCACTTTAATCTTGCAGAAAAGGGCATAATGAGGTCCAGTGGTCAGAACCTAAAGCTAGACAAATTTAGACTGGAAAATGGTGCAAATTTTTAACTTAGTGGTAATTAACCATTTGAATAACTTACCTAGGAATATGATGGATTCTCCATCTCTTGAAGTCTTAAATTGAGACTGCATCTCTTTCTAAAAGATATGCCATAGCTCTAAAAGAAGTTATGGAATCGAAGAAATTATTGGGTGAGATTTTTTGGCCTATGTTATGCAGGAAATCGGACTAGACAATCATAAAGACCTGTCTGGCCTTAAATTTATTCATCTGAATTTTAATAATAAGAACAACCTCCAAGGAAGAGCAAGGGTATGGAGGCTGATGTTGAGGACCAGAGTAACACTCTAGGAAGATGACTTATTAGTACACCTCTACCTCGATATAATGCTGTCCTCGGGAGCCAAAAAATCTTACAGCGTTATAGGCGAAACCATATTATATCAAACTTGCTTTGATTCACTACAGTGTGCAGCCCCGCCCCCCCGGAGCACTGCTTTACCGAGTTATATCAGAATTCGTGTTATATCGGGTCGCATTATATCGGGGTAGAGTTGTACTTAGCACTCCAGAGGAAAAACAGATATTAGAAATAGATTACACTGCTCTACAGCCAAAATGCTTCTGAAATAAATGTAGTCAAACTTTACTAATTCTGGGTCACTGAGAACGAAAATGATGCTTACAATTGTTGATTGGCTCTAGTTTTCAAGATATGCTATTGGGTCAGTCTATACGACCCTTGACTTGGGAATGGCAGAGGATAAGTGAGTTATAAAGGGAAGGGATCTCAGTTTAAACCAGAAATGACTAAAATACATCTTTGACTGGATCTATGAATAAATCTATGACTGGGTTTGGACAGTACTTGCTTTTTAGGCAAAACAATGAATGATGCAATCTGAAGCTGGTATTGCGTCATACATGATATGAATTGCATCATGTTATTCCTAGAAGTCATGGATGATGCAATCATAATGAAGCTTACATCACTCTGATGAACAAATTGCCCTCTATCAGCTCTAGAAATCATACAGTGTCGTGCTCTCTTATTTGGCAGTGTTCGATTTTGCAAAGGGACACATTTCTGTTTAGCCAAAGTGAGCAGA
>NW_020683071.1:0-1452 GCF_002925995.2 Terrapene triunguis
ACTGGATCGGGCCCTGTAGCAGGGATTGGTCCCATAAATGAGTCTGTACTTTACAGTTCCTGAAAACGTTTCAGCAACAAGCTTGCTTGGTAACTAGACTGTTCAGCAACAGGAACAGGCAACCAGGGTGTGGTAGGAGGTTGTTTGTCACCCAGGTGTTAATCAGAAGATCTGACTCTTAGAGAGACCTACAGACCCAGATAGACAATGATAATTCAACAATGGGTTTATTGACCCACTTGGCAGAATAGAGAATTTATCCCTGCTATGGAATTCCATAGGATGGTTCAAAAATAAACTCTTTCTCTCTCTCTCAAAACTGTACAGAATTTTATACTACTTTCTATTTAAAAAACCTATTTAATGCATGTAGCTCTTCTTCCTATCCTTTGGATCCTACTGGTTTTTTGTAATTATCTGTTACAGCATTTTTTTCCATTAGGAAAAATGGGGGTTACCCCCAGATTCCTCTGTACCTCTAGTGAAACAGCCCCCATGGCCTGAACAGACAAATTAAACTCTAAGCTTAGACCCTAAGAAATATCCCCAAAATAATAAATAGAACGTAGTCCTAGGAAGATACTTATCTGCTGTTTTTATATTTCTAAGATGGGCAGAAGGCCGAATGACCTAGAGTTTTTCTTTGTGAATGGCTCTCACTATCTCATTCGCAGATAGTCTGTTCTTGAGGAGGGAGAGAGAGAGAGTTTTCACCATGGAAATATCTTCCTAGTTAATTCAATGAGTAGCCCCTTCGTCTGCACTAAATGGCACCGTTTGAGAAGGAAGGTGCTACTCAATGTGAGGAAGGGGATCAAAATCTAGCACTTAATATGGAGGAATTCTGTGCAAACTGCCTAGGTTGCTAGCTGTTTAGAAGTCATATTTCCCTTTATCTGAGCAACAATGAATGAAAAGGTGAGCTTGGAAACAATACTGATAATACTTCGCACTTCTCCAGCATCTTCCACCAAGTGTCTCACAGCGCTTTAGAAATAAGTAAAAAAACATAAACCTTGAGAAAAAGCCTGCGTGCGGTGAGTTCAGTGATGTAATCCCCTTTCATAGGCAGAGGTGTAAGTGACTTCATCAGGTTCACAGAAGAAGCCTGTGGCAGAACTAGGAATGGACCCCAAGTGTCCAGATTCCCAGTCCTGTGCCTTAACCAGGAGAACATCTCAGCTAATTACCGTGCCACGGCGCTTGTGAGAGGTTGGATTTGTTACACTGTAGAGATCTGGAATTTCTTGTATTCTGCACTGGCAGTCTCTGGATTTGGGTTTTCTAACATTGAATCTCCTTGTCTTGTAGGTCAGCCAAAGGCATCTCCCACCGTGCACCTCTTCCCTCCATCCTCGGAAGAGATAAAAACAGAGAACAGAGCTACACTGGTGTGTCTGCTGGACAGCTTTTACCCAGGGGCAGCCCAAGTGATCTGGAAAGCTGATGGCC
>NW_020683072.1:0-3841 GCF_002925995.2 Terrapene triunguis
TTTTTTTTTTTTTTAATCAGAAAAATTCAGTTGCTGCAGCTGGTCGAGAAACAAATTTACAAAAGGAAATATAGCATTTAAAAAAGTCAGGAAATAAATTAAGGAAAAAATATACACGCACACACAATTAGTATCTCAATACAACACTTCTGATTCACCTGAAACTTACTGTAATGAACAGTGAGGTAATGCCAGGTTTGTGTACTACTGAGGTAAATGAGGGTTGCCCATCAATGTTGCAATTGAGGTATGTGTTATGCAGTCTTAAAGTCTGACGGTGTTAGGGATCATCCTCTGGTAACACTTTAAAAGTTGTTCTTGTGGTTTTATTTTTTTAATAAACCTAGAGGCAAGAGAGTGATTTTTAAAAACCTGTGTTGTAATTTGCATTTAATTTTTAGTAACATTAGTATGAATCTTGGGAGGTCTTTGGATGTGAATTGAGAAATAGTCTGAATTCTGTTCAGGGTCATTGCTCATGACCCCCAAAAGGAGACTTTAAAATATTATAAACCTGTTGCTGACTGACTGTAGACACTTAACCTTTGAAATATTCTTGATGTCTGCATGCTGTTATTGTCTTTGGACAGTAAATTCCTCAGGGTAGGGAGCTTTCTGCTGTAGATCTATAAAGTGGCATATAAATCTGTGTTACACTTCTAGGCATTGTATAAATAAGTAGTAATAGGTTCTTTGCAGAAGAAGTACAAGGATCTCTGTGCTGAAAAGGTTACCATTTTATCTATAAAAAGAACAGGAGTACTTGTGGCACCTTAGAGACTAACAAATTTATTAGAGCATAAAGAACAGGAGTACTTGTGGCACCTTAGAGACTAACAAATTTATTAGAGCATAAGCTGTCGTGGGCTACAACCCACTTCTTCGGATGCATATACTTGCGGATACAGACTAACACGGCTGCTACTCTGAAACCTGTCATTTTATCTATGGTACTATTGGACCGAACGAGCTCCCATTATAGCTAATGGGAGTTGGATTGGGCCCCATATAAATAACTACATCTGCCTCCTTGCAAGACAGGTTTACCACACTAACTTCTTGCATTGAAGTGGGTGTTTGAGTAAACATTCATTGGTCCACTTATGTTGCTCATTTGTTGCATCTTGGCTCAGATTGCATCCCAATACTATAAACACTTATGTGCGTAATCTCATTGAGTTCTGTGGAACTACTCACATGAGTGAGGACCTGATGGTCTTTTGGGCAAGAACCATATCTTCGTTGTTGTATATTTAGCAACTAACATAATGAAACCCTGAACCTTTTTGGGGTGCTACCAAAGTATCTAATTATTATTATTATTACTATTGTTCACAGCTGTTTTCTTCAATTGACTAGAACTATGTTGGGGTGTCTTGGTTCCAATGTAATTCTTTTTACTAAAGAATATTCACAAGCTCTCAATTTCATCATGATGCCAATCTGTAACTTCAAGTGAAGTGACATTTATTTTTATGGTAGCTAGGGTGAGTGCTTTACTTCACTTTATAAAAGTGTGTGATGTGATCCAGTTAAATGTCAACTGGATCCATAAAAACAAATAAGGGAAATCTAATGGCAGACAATTTGAACTCTTAAAATTTATTTTTACACTTCTGTCTTCAAGTTTATTTTTCATTCCAAATAGTATTGATAGATGCACTAAATATGTTTGATTCATATATAAATCCTTTCAGTTATCTAGTGATGTACCATACCTATATATTAGTGTAGAGGGATCTTAACTATAGCATACCCTTGTTCATCTTAACAACAACCTTAGCTGGAGAAGATGGTTTAGTGATCTCTGCTTCAAATTTGAAGTACCTAGATTCCTTGGAACCATATGTTTCAATCTCTGTCATGTTATCTCAGACCTTCCTCTTTCCAAGGTAGATAATTGTTGTACTTAAAGTACTGCACAGAATCTTTTCAGGGGGAATAAGGCAAAACGCCACATTTATTAGTAATACATGTATTCATTAACACTGTATCATATGCATATAATATATTACACTTACACTCACAAACACACTCCGTCTTGTTGTTACCAATTAGTTTAGGGCTACCATATGTCCGATTTCCCCGGCCATGTCCGGCTTTTCGGTCTATAAATAGCCGTCCGGGGGGGATTTTTAAAAATCTAAAAATGTCCGGGATTTCCCCCCGGTCGGCTATTTATAGACAGAAAAGCGGCAGCCAAGCGCTGCTGGGCACCCAAAGCCCCTTCCCGGCTCCCCCCATCCCCTGCAGCCTTACCACGCTGTCCGGCCCGCAGCTGTCTTCCCCCTCCTCCCCTCCCCTGAACGCTCCGCCCCCCTGCTCCTCCCCCTCCCCTGAACGCTCCGCCCCCTGCTCCTCCCCCTCCCCTGCTTCCCGCGAATCAGATCTTCGCGGGAAGTCTGAAAAGAAGCAGGGGCAAGCGGGAGGCAGCAGCAGGTAAGCTGGGGCGGGGGGCGCGAGGAGGAGAGCTCCGGGGAGGCGCGGCCCGGGCCGAGCGGCGCCCGGCGGCCCCAGCGGCTCCGGTTCCGGCCCCAGCGGCTCCGGCCCCGGTTCCGACCCCAGGGCGGCGGCGACCCCAGCCCGGGCCCCAGCAGCGCCGGCCCGGCCCCAATCCCTGCAACCCCGGCCGGAGTGCAGCCCGATTCCTGGGCTCTTTAAAGCCGGCCCGGGACAGGGAGGGGGGGGGTTGGATGGGTCGGGAGTTTGGGGGGGCTGTCAGGGGGGCAGGGGTGTGGAGAGGGGTCGAGGCAGGCAGGTAGCAGAGGGGGTTGGATGGGTCAGGAGTTCTGGGGGTCCTGTCAGGGGGCGGGGAGCAGTTGGATAGGGCATGGGAGTCCCCGGGGGTCTGTCTGGGGGCGGAGGTGTGGATAAGGGTCGGGGCAGTCAGGGGACAGATAGGGTTGTAGGGGGTTCTCAGGAGGGGCAGTCAGGGGACAAGAAGCAGGGCGGCTTAGATGGGGGTGGGGTCCTAGGGAGCAGTTAGTGGCAGGGGTCCCAGGAGGGGGCAGTCAGGGGACAAGGAGCGGGGGGGGGGTTGGGAGTTCTGGGTGGGAAGTGGGAGGAAGTGGATGGGGGCGGGGCAGGGCTAGAGCAGGGCTCCTCCCCCCCGCCCCGTGTCCTCTTTTTTGCTTGTGGAAATATGGTAACCCTAAATTAGTTGCTCCCCTTAACTTCACTGGCCAGGTGAGTTAGATGGGTGAGGGGGTGGAGCCGGGCTTCTGCCGATCTAGATCGATGCTCCCATGTTGACAAGACAAGACCCGGGGTCCTCTGCAAGACACCTCACTTTTATAGCAGCTTCCCTCTCATGCAAATCTATACCAGATTCAAAATCTGTGTCTGTGTCCATTGGTCCTTTGTGCTGCTTTCTTCTGGGTGTTGTTCCAATGCTGCAGAGAGGGTGTTTCCAAAAGAAGGTGCTTGCTTCTAACCCCTGAGGCCCTCAGTATGTCTGCTTGTCTTTAATGAGCCCACTTGACACGTTTTATTGTCCTTGGGTCTGGCTCCCAGCCCCTCTCCAACAGTTGAGGCTGTCAGGAGGTGCTGCCTTCCATGCCTTGCTCATCCACACCTCATTCATTCAACAGGGCAATTGATTAAGAGTGGGCGGGGGGGGGGGGAAGCTTTTGTTCTACTGCTAGCAAAAAGCAACAGAGGGTCCTGTGGCACCTTTGAGACTAACAGAAGTATTGGGAGCATAAGCTTTCGTGGGTAAGAACCTCACTTCTTCAGATGGCACAGGACCCTCTGTTGCTTTTTACAGATTCAGACTAACACGGCTACCCCTCTGATGCTAGCAAAAAGAAATTTTTCTTCTATCTTATTCTATCCTTAGGGG
>NW_020683073.1:0-9192 GCF_002925995.2 Terrapene triunguis
TGCACATTTGTTATGCCTCAATCTTCTTAAATTGCCAGACATAAGCATAAATAAAACAACAATGGAATTCAGCGAAAGTTTCAAAACTAAAACCCACAAAAAGCAAAGAAAAAGTGAAACAGGAAAAATTATGCTGATGAATAAATTTACATTGCGACATACATGCCGGTTTTCTGTGGTTGAACTTTAGACATTCCTGTTGCAAGATTATTAGCAGCACAGTGGTTTTTTACTACACGTAATCATTTTTTCCATCTAGATTTCACCAAAGCTATCTATTAAAGAGAGCAATTTAGCTCTTTTTATGGTAATGTTGTTTTTAGAAATGCCTTTATAAAATAATAGGTTACAAGTTTTGCCATTAGCTTGCTAAACTAAATACACTCAGATTTTGGTCTTTTTTTATCCTAGTACTGCAGAGGTGCTAACAGGCCACTTCACTCTGAATGGTCTCTTACAATGTGTGTTAACTACTTATGCTAAACAATCTGCTCTAGGTCCTTGTATTTAGCTGTGGCACTGAGTACCTTTCTCAGACCTGAAGAAGAGCGCTGTGTACTTCAAAAGCTTGTCTCTCTTACCAACAGAAGTTGGTACAAAAAAGATATTACCTCACCCATCTTGTCCCTCTATTAGCCTACTTGACAGATAAGCAGGGAATAAGTTTAAAGCATCACCACTCCTCACCTACAGTGACACAGTTTGAGTAAACATGACTGCCAATGAATCCAACATCACAATTACAAGCAGACACACAAATGGAGTTCTTTAACAATCTTTCTTGTGCTTATTTTACAATGTTTAAAGGGATTTATTCTACAAAATATACATTGACAAATGCTTAAAATGCAATTTGCATATGTGTTGGATTTACATTTTCCCTATTTGTACAACCATAAACTGCAATATCATATTACATGGATGTGACATACAGTGCATTTTAAAACTTCTTTTGGTAAAACACAGGTTTGGGACAATACATATTTACTTTGTGCTGTATATTTGGTAATGTCTGCTTCCTTGCTCCTGCTGCAGCCCAAGACTGAACATCTACACCACAATTAAACAGTCCCATAGCCCAAGTCCCGCAAGACCCAGTCAGCTGGCATGGGCCAACCATGGGTGTCTAATTGCAGTGTAGACACATCCCAAGAGGTTAAAGCCCTAAACTCTAGCCTGTGACTGAATCAGATGACTGCAGGTCACATGACGGTAGCCCAAAGATGAGGCTTCTACAGGATGGGCTGCCTGTTCGCACAGTGGGATAGACCTGCAGGGAACAGGCTGATCCCATCAAGGGCAGGACTTCAAAGTAATCATGAGGCTAGTACGTGTACCCCCTAGAAGGAAGGCTATGGAGAACCCTGCACCAAGGGTATAAGTGCTACTACTCCTAGAAAGAGGGAGGAATAGTTGGAGCTGGGGAGGGCCAACAAAACTATACGTTTACTTTGGGTTACTGCATGATAATCAGACTACCAGAGGGAGAATGTTATTTTAAATACCTGAGTGCAAGTAAGGGGGGGGGGGGGCCCTGTAAACAATACAGTCTCCAACATATGCTTCTCAACTGCTTCCCACTAGATTCTAGACAGGCAATACAACACTTAAAATACGTATTTACATGAAGACAAGTTAGTCAAATGCAATTCTCAATATTAAATTTAAGGAGTCTCTCACCCCAAACCAGAACAAACACATTTTTGCGGCATGCGTTGTGCTGGAGGTCAGACTAGACGATCATATTGGTCCCTTCTGACCTTAAAGTCTCTTAGGGTGACCAGATGTCCCGATTTTATAGGGACAGTCCCGATTCTGGGGGCTTTTTCTTATATAGGCTCCTATTACCCCCTCACCCCCGTCCCGATTTTTCATGTTTGCTGTCTGGTCACCCTAAAGTCTATGACTCTATAAAATATTACCGCAAACGTCTTTTGGTGACCTAATTTTAACCTCACATTTTTAAAAAAAGTGACCTTCACTTTTAATTTTTATTTCATTTGAAACTAAACATTCTAAAACTGCTAGTTATTTTTCACCACTTATACTGTTTGCTTATTTCTGCATTCCATTCATCTTGAACAATTAAAATGGACTGGATGCTTTTCCTTTGACTAGAAAATTTGTCTCTAGAAAATTTGACTAGAAAATAGTCTTTCTTTCTGGGTTTTATGTCTTGGCACAACATTGTTATTTAGGTTCACAGGAAAGACGACTTAAAAAACAAACCTAAATTTTCATACATATACGTTAACGATCTCCCTATGCAATTTATGCCATTGTCTATTCATCCTCACAAAATCAGATGCAACAACAGCTACTCAGAGTATAGGCTTGCTAAAATTCACCATGGTGGCATTTAGTATTACAATCCCTGATGTTTTTTCTTGCCCGTCTTATTTGTCGTCACACTGTAAAATTTCCATTGTAACTGCTGTGTATTGGGAGATATTTGGAAGAAGCTGAAATTGTTATAATCATGCAAAAGATTTGCATAGTTCCACTGGAGTCAATGGAACTTGACCTGTGAGACTAAGGGTACGTCTTCACTACCCGCCGTATCGGCGGGTAGCAATCGATTTATCCGGGATCGATATATCACGCCTCGTTAAGACGCGATATATCGCTCCCCGAACGCGCTCACCGTCAACTCCGGAACTCCACCAGAGTGAGCGGCGGTAGCGCAGTCGACGGGGGAGCCGCGGCTGTCGATCCCGCGCCATGTGGACCCCAGGTAATTCGATCTTAGATATTTCGACTTCAGCTACGCTATTTGCGTAGCTGAAGTTGCGTATCTTAGATCGACCTCCCCGCCCCCAGTGTAGACCAGCCCTAAGTTTGTACATGGGAGTAACCCTTTGTAGTGAGAATTGTTAAACCCCCTAGTTCTGTCATATACCTCCAGAATCGTATGCCACTTCTACGTCATCTTACACAAATAGGAAAAAAAAAATCACACAGAGTTCATAATTTTTAAAGATGACATCTCCCAAAGAATATCAGTTATAGCCTTACAGATGTAGTGGTTCCACCTATACCATTCTTTCCAACACTTATCTTATACAAAAATCCAACTTGTCCTTGATTAAACAGTAAGGAACAATCCTGCAAAGTCAGGGAGTGAATGTGATGTCAAAACAGGTCATTTCTACCTTTAGTTTCCAGGTGTCTATGATTTTTACTGGAAATACTGTTATTGAATCTCAAGAGTTATAACTTCTTCCACAGAGGGGAAAAAAGAAAAAAGAAAGGGGGGGGGGAATAAATAAATAAAAGACAGGTCTGTGCTGTACTAGGGCCTCTGTAAACCCAAAATTGTGAGGTTTTTGGCCTTTTTTTGTGTTTGTTTTTAAATAAGGCATTTGTACCTGAAGGCTTCCAAGCACCTTAAAATAAATTTACCTGAAGAACAAGAATTTCTCATGGCAACATGGCTTAATAGTAAAACAAATGCTGGACCTAGTATAAAAGATCCCCAACCCAAAACACATAAATAATCAACCTATTCGTCCACACATAAACAAGTTAAAGAGGAAATATTTGGAGCCTGGAAGGAAGCCAGAAATGAACTCAGACATATATATTGAAAGGAAGAGAATTACAAAGTCACAGCTCCACAGTGATAAAGGCACTGTCTCCCAACCTTTCAAGATTGCATTAGGAGAGAATCACCACCTATACTCCTGCCAATCAATAGCACATGCTGTGATGAATACTAGCACAAGAGACTATCCTCCAAATACATTGGTCCCACAGATTCGATCCACTTGCACAATGCTCAGTTCAGATAGAAGACACTGTCCAAAGGAAGTTGTTATGAAGGCCTTCTGGCACAGGAGCGTGAGAGTAAGATACCACTATATTAGAGGGGTAGCCATGTTTGTTGCTTTTTACAGATCCAGACTGAGAGTCCTGTGGCACCTTATAGAATAACAGACGTATTGGAGCATAAGCAGTAGCGTAGCTAGCGGGGTGCAGGGGAAGCAGCCTTTTCCCCCGCCTTTCCAAAAGTGGCCGGAGGAGCGGGGCGGGGGGGGGCGCAGGCTGGCGGCCCGCAGCGCGGCCGGCAGCCATGGGGGAGCAGCGGGCGCGGCCGGAGGAGCAGGGGGGCGCAGCATGGCGGCCAGCAGCCGCGGCCAGAGGAGCGAGGGGGGGGCCATGGGGGTGACATGGCAGGGCCGGAGGAGCCATGGGGGGTGAGGGGCGGTGTGGCCGGAGGAGGAGCCAAGGGGGGGGGGCCGGGGGGCCGGGGGGAGGGCCGGGGGGGGGGTGGCCAGAGGAGGAGCCAAGAGGGGGGCGCCTTTTTTAGGTTTGCTCCCCCTCCTCTTAGAAGCTGTCTACGCCACTGAGCATAAGCAGATGCTTATGCTCCAATACATCCGTTAGTCTATAAGGTGCCACAGGACTCTTTGTTGCTTTATACCACTATATTGAAAACTTACCCCAAAATGGTGAATTCTGCTCTAATTTCCTGCTCTAATTGAGTTCTTCCTCTCCTTTCCTCTGCCTCTGGCTTAGAGCCTCAAGCAGTGAAACACAAAACAAATTCTTAGGGTATGTCTACACTTACCCGGTAGTTCGGCGGCGAGCGATCTAACTTCTGGGTTCGACTTATCGCGTCTTGTCTGGACGCGATAAGTCGAACCAGGAAGTGCTCGCCGTCGACTGCGGTACTCCAGCTAGACGAGAGGAGTACCGCGGAGTCGACGGGGGAGCCTGCCGCGTGTGGACCGAGGTAAGTTCGAACTAAGGTACTTCGAACTTCAGCTACGTTATTCACGTAGCTGAAGTTGCGTACCTTAGTTCGAATTAGGGGGTTAGTGTAGACCTGGCCTTAGTTTCACTCTTACTGGATAAAAAAAAAAAATAAAAGTTTAGAATCCTCTATTGCAAATTCCAACAACAAATGTAGTTCTATTCCTTTATATAATCAATTATATGCTTCAAAATGGAACTTGTTTCCTTCAGGAAAAAACAAAACAAGAGAAAGCAAAGGATAATTAAAAAAAAAGACTGCTTGGTAAATTTCCATTTTATTCACTGAACTATCTCCACAACAAACCAATGTAGTGGTGGTATTAGTACTGTATAATCAATTATTTAATGTATAACATGTGATAAAGATACTTAGGAGCCAACAATAGGAAACATTAAAAATGAACACATTTAAGTATCATCCATAAATTAAGTTAGCAGTCTGTTGTGATGCTACCAATAAGTCACTGACAAATAAACCAATAAGCCACTTCTTCAAAATACTACTCTTTACAAATAACTTATCACAATATGCAGTACTATGAAACAAACTACAATAGATGTACTGAACTGGAGATATAGGACACTGTACGTATATCCCTTGCATAATTTAAACATACATTTAAAAAAACTGCACTTATAAGCCAACAAAGTGCTAAAGCTTTCCTTTTATGATGTTCGCCTTGCTATTAAGAAGGGGGTGGGAGGGAAATACAAGACAGATACTTTCATATTTTATATCAAAAATTGAAGCATTTTTGCCCATTTAATTCTTTTGCACTTGACCCTAAGGCAGTGGTGCCCAAACTTTTCCTGTTGTACCTCCCCTTACCAGAAATGGAATCTGTCCGTGCCCCCAATCCATTAGAGCAAAGTTGGCTCAGCAGAGAAGCATGGACTGAAGGCAGAGATGGGGACAGAACTGGGCGGGGGGGAAGGGGACGCTGGAGCTAGAGGCAGAGCTGGCCTGGGGGCAGAGAGGACAGAGCTGGGTTGGAACAAGAGCAGGGGATGGAGTGGAGCTGTGGGGCTGCAGGTGGGCTGGGGGCAGAGTGGAGCTGGGGGCGGGGCAGAGTGGAGCTCCCTCCCCACCGCCCATGGGGGTTGGCCCAGGCCCCCCCACGAATGTTCCTCCGCACCCCACGGGGGGGAGGGGCATGCTCCACAGTTTGGAGACCATTGCCCTAAGGTAACGAGTTTAATGATTTTTCCTCGAGGTGTTAAAGAGCAGGGCTATTTACTTTTCTTTCCAAGAACTAAGTGGCATTTAAGCAGCATTGTAGCCCACTGCCTCAAGAATTTAATGAGGTTTTTTTTTTTAATCTTAGAAATCTTATCAGAATGCAGCAATTTAATGGCCACACTCCACCAAGTACACTAAAGGACTTGAAGGGCTCCACTGGCCAATTAAGCAGATAACCTTCCAAGTGTGGACACTGTTGTATTTCTCAGTCTGCAGATAACTTCAGCCCCTCTGGAGATGCCATAGCTTTCAGTAGCAATTACTGAGCAAAATTAACAAGGTCATGGTCAGTTTCACTACCATTCAGAACTTTGTGGGCAGCAATAAAATCAACTAGAATCAAGTAAAGTCAAGAGCACAATACCAGAGGCAGATACAAGGAGCTTTATGGGAGGCTGCGGGGTTGGGAGAGGGGATGCTGGAGGAGTGACGAAGAACCTGTCCACCACCGAGCAGCAGCCAGAAGACTGGGGCAAAGATAATAGAGTGGGTAAAAACTATTGGGATGCTCTGGGGGTATGCGGGAAGGAAAGAATACATTCGATCGCCTCTCTAGCTGATAGGGGCTGTGGGAGCTTTATAGTTATAAGCGACACATGCCCAGCACCTCTCCAGTGAACCCCTACAAGTCTCTGGCTGTTTGTTTAAGATTTGTAAAAGTTTAATACAGGCAGAAAAAGGGAAGAGAAAATTTGGTGGCTAATAAACAAGCAGACACAGCTGTCCAAGTAACCTCTTGGTCTCCTAGCACTTGAACCTAAGTACCTTAAGGTTCCATTTCACATCTGCGATTTAGCATACACAACATCATCTTTGAAATTCAACTGATTTGCAGTATTTAGAGGCTTATTTTCTGCTTTAATACAAAGAGGGAGACAATGGAGCTTGGCAGCTCTTCTGACCTCAGGCATCAGTGCCGTTATGCATAGTTTCTGCCCTCTGTTTCACTGATTCTAAAAACCTGGCTTTATATAGCAACTTTACACAACTCCAGTTGCACTTGTAGACCCTTTATTTGCAAACCAGCTACAAGTCTGCTAACAGTACTTGCAAGTCACCTGGAGTATTGACAAGGATGAAGATAGTCTAGTGTAGCATACAATTTACCAGTGCTGCACCACTAGATCACACACACAGTTGCCTTTGTAAATTAAAACCAGCAAGCATGGGTTTTCACCACAGTTTCCTGCTTTCTGCATCTCCATTTGCTATCTGCAAAATCTAACTGTCTCAGCTGCCGCTGCATTTTTAAGTACAGTTTGTTACACCGAAAGCATGGTTTGACTAGGAATTCAATGTTTTTCTTAACTTCCATCTGCTTCCGAATGACATTTCTCAACACCAAAAGAAAGAGGAACAAATTTAGCACTCATCGCCTGTATTACCCAGAAGTTCAGTGTCCACACACATTTCATCTTTTGCAGACTCAGCACAAACATACGACAACAAACATTTTACAAATTAAAAATAGAAGTTCAATCAACTTCCCTTGCCACAGAATTCTCATGCTCTTCTTTTCCTGTACCTCCTTAAAAAAAAAAAAAAATATGTATCTGAAGGATATGGGGTACTAGGGGCAGATACAGGGAGGGGAAAACTCTCCTTATTTGTATTTATACCTCTCACCTGCCAAATCTGAGAGGCAAGAATCATAAAAGGATAAGAGATATTTCTTAAATATGATTTAAAAAATCAGTTTAATGAATCATTGTTTATAGTAACAGAAGTGAGTTGACAGCAGAATCTGAAATTCGGTCTTGAATGAAGCACAGCTAATGTATTTTCACATATTTAGACAAACTTTTCCCACATCATCTTTCACTAGACCAGATATACATCTTGACAATAGACAAAGAAACATGGAAGAGGGAAAACAATATCTTAAGTACCTGTATAGCTGCTCCATTGAACAGAAGGTCATTTATGACAAATATGCCCCTCTACTCTCCCTATAAAACTCATCGCATTTGTTTTTGATGGCTGTTTTGCATGTTTTAAGTATATTTGGTTTGCAGATTCAAGAGCAGGAAGTACCCTTCCTGTAGCTTCATAGTGAAAGTCCCTTGATGAATAAGGCTACTGAAGCTGTAAATTTAGACACCTTCACCCGCTTTCCTTTCCCCTTTCTTTCTCACATCTGTCTTTCTATTCTCTGTCTCTTCATTAGAATATTCTCTTGTAATCTGCATTTTTAGTCTTTTCTTGTCTCTCACTCTGTGGAGATGAAAACTTCATTCTGGTTACAGGTACTTCAAAAAGTACTTCCAGTACCACTGGCTCTTACTCCCTCCTATTGCCACTGGCTCTTACCCCATATTCAGTTTTTAATTTCCTCCACCACTCTTTCCCAAACAATGATTTAATATATTTCATTCTTTTTACCCCCGAATCATCCTCCTTCTCTCTTGACAATTATCTACCCCCTTCCAATGGCACTTCTGGAATCCACAATAACTAGTTAATTTTTATGATTTAAGCAACTTTGATTGCCTAATCCCCCAAGTTTTAGATGTCTGTAAAGTTCCTGATGATCCTGGGATGCTCTCATAACCTTATTAAACAGCAAACCAATTATAGGAAATGCACATTTTCCATCATAATCCATATTTTATCCCTCCAACCCAATCTACATGTTTATCTACCTCAGGACTTGTCTAAAATGTAATAACCAGAACTGCTCATCCTCCTCTTGCTCTAGACCAGCATTTCTCATATACAGCATGCTGGCTGCACGTAGCCACAGCCTCCTGGGTGGTCATGGGGGGTGGCAAAGCTGTGGCCCTCTCCCCCAGGGCTGCCAGCAGTGGTTGGACCCTGTCCACCTCTGGAGATACAAAAGCTGGAGGAGCAGGCAGCCAGTGAGTTCCCCACCTTCCCAGGGCTGGTGGGGTCAGGATTCAGCCCTTGGGTGGTGGATGGCAGGCTCCAGCCACGGGGCTTCAGGCTCCATTCCCCTGCCGTACAGTGGCGGGCTCTGCCCCAAGTCACCCCCCGCCCCTCCAATGCCCCTGGCCCCTGCTGCCTCTATATCCATCTCCCCATCCAGGGCTTGTCAGGGTTGAGTAAGTCTGCTGTGAAAAGTGATATTTGTATGTTTGTTAACATCATTTTTCACAGCAGACTTAGTAATTAGCACGTCTTTTAAAAAAAGCAACCAAAAAAAGCAAAAGACAAGGGGAAAGAAAAAAGAAAAA
>NW_020683073.1:9292-13041 GCF_002925995.2 Terrapene triunguis
AAAAAAAAAAAAAAAAAAAAAAAAAAAAAAAAAAGACAAGAACATACAAAGCACCTTATTTGTGTTTCTAGTCTGTTTAGGTCCAGTAAAGAATAGAGACAACTGTACATTGTTTTTATTATTGAGTCTGGAAAAAAAATCCTATGTAAATAAATTATAATGATTTGGACATATATACACCGCTACCCCAATATAACGTGACCCAATATAACACGAATTCGGATATAACGCGGTAAAGCAGTGCTCCGGGGGCGGGGCGGGGCTGCGGTGGATCAAAGCAAGTTCAATATAACACAGTTTCGCCTATAACACGGTAAGATTTTTTGGCTCCCGAGGACAGCGTTATATCAAGGTAGAGGTGTATGTGCATATTTATTTGTTTTTCCTAAAGTTAATTAAGTATTTTAGGAAAAATTGTCAGAGCGGCCACCAGCAATCGTGTCACAGGTTTCATGGCCACCCAATCCATGTAATCACAGACTCAATGCCCATGCTACTACCCCTCCCATAGCTAAACTATGAAAACCTTCCATAACTGGCAATGTGCAACTGGCACCAAACCCACCTTTAATGCCTGCAGGGAGTGCAGTCCTGTGTGCCTGCTCCTTGTCCTTCTTTGGCACAAAAGAATAGCTGCAGTTCCCTGTACTGGAGGCCTGACACAGCCCCTCCACTGACAGGTGAAATGTAACCTTTATGCAGGTATATGAACATATATGTAAAACGTTTCACTGTGAAGAGCTACTATTTTCAGCTCTGAGAGCAACTATTTTGACATTCTGAAGCAGGGTAGGATGCCACATACCAGAAACATCAAGAGACACTGAAAAAGTAGTGATCATTTTGAACACAGCTCCCAATAACAAGTTACACCTACTTGATATTGTTGTGAACATCCTTAGGAATCTTAAGGAATTCAAGAGAGACGCAATGAACATGAGTGAGTATATGTATGTATGTGATTATTATATACTAGTATTCATTTTATTTGCCAGGGTTATTCTTGAAAAGCTTTCCCAAAATGATTATGTCCATGCTGAATTGTAATTCTATCAAGTTTAAGGAAAATTATGGATAAAACAAATTGAAGCAGCAGGTGAGGTTATGCACTTTTGAGATTCTCACACAGTATTTATTTATTTCTTTATTTAAGAATGTGTGTCAGAAACCTTTTCTATTACAGTTGTATCCTATCTAACTGGAATAGGGAAGGTTCCGCAAAGGAAAAGCAAATTTGACTCAGTGTTCTGGTTGACTATGTGAAAGAGCACATGTGTAATGTGGTTTTTAGTTCTTTTGAAAACAGCTTTAGATGCTGATGGAGCAAAAACTGCAGTTTTATTGATACTGCATGTAATGTATATGTTTATATAGGCCTTAAGTTCTTTTTTATTGAGAAAAATGGTAAAATTTTGAGATAGTTTGACTAGATGCACGTTTGCGATCATTTAGAAAGTACAGGATATAACAAAACTTAGATACAATAGAACCTCGAAGTTTAATAAAAAAAAAACTTCCACAAAATAGTTTCTTCCTCCTTTAACCAAATGTAGCACTTCCTACCCACTATTCAAAAAATTACACTTTGACAAGGACTACAAGGAACAATATTCAATCCTGCATCAGTAACAGATGTTGTATATGTTTGAAGTCCAACATGCACAGCTAGAAACAGGACCTTTATACCATTGCAAAGGGGAAATTCTCTCAGACCCTGAAGGGCTGCAATATCAGTCTTGAAAATCCCAATATTGGTGTCTAGAAAAGCTACTTTAGTAATTTATTCTGGTTATTATGCCTCCCTTTGACGCCTACAGAGCTAGGTTCATAGTAACTATCGCCCCAAAGCTACATCAGGATTTGCAAACAAGGACCCCTGAACCAAGTAGACTCAATATAGGCATATGGGTCCCCACTTGCAGGTCCCAGTACAAGATCAGGGTGGATGCTCTTACAGGAGGAGGGGAACAAAGAATAGCTCCTCCACAAAATATTAAGAACACTTGAAAACATTCCTAAAAATAGTATTTCTGCACCATATTTGGCACATTCTAGAAACGTGAACGGGAGATGTGGTATAAAGATTTGAAAGACATTTGTTTGGAAAAAATATGCATGACTCACTCATGGCTTAACTATTTGTGAATAACGCATCTATCCCAAGCTTATGCTGATAAAGCAGGGGTGGGCAAACTTTCTGGCCCCAGGGCCACATCTGGGTGGGGATATTGTATGCAGGGCCATGAATGTAGGGCTGGGGCAGGGCGTTGGGGTGCAGGAGGGAGTGCGGGGCGTGGGAGGGAGTGCGGGGTGCAGGAAGGGGCACAGGGCAGGGGGTTGGGGTGCAGGAGGGAGTGCGGTGTGCAGGAGGGAGCTCAAGGCAGGGGGTTGGAGTGCGAGAGGGATGTGTGAGGCGGCTCATGGTGCAGGAGTGGTGCGGCAGGGAGGCTCAAAGCAGGGATGCAGGGTACAAGAGGTATTCGGGGTGTGGGCTCCGGCCCGGCACTGCTTACCTCGAGTGGCTCCGGGGTGGCAGCGGTACACAGCAGGGCTAAGGCAGGCTCCTCTGTCTGCCCTGGCCCCGCACTGCTCCCGGAAGTGGCCAGCATGTCCAGCAGTGGCTCCTGGGGGTGGGGTGGGTACCACCCCGGAAGCTCCTATTGGCCACGGTTCCCAGCCAATAGTAGTTGGGGGGGTCGGTGCCTGAAGGCGAGGGCAGCGCACAGAGCCCTCTGTCCCCTTCCCCAGGGGCCCGCAGGGACAAGGTGCTGGCCACTTTCGGGAGTGGTGCAGGGCCAGGGCAGGCAAGGAGCCTGCGCCCGCTGCGCCACGTGGCTGGCAATCCCGCGGGCCGGATTGAAAGCCCTGATGGGCCGGATCCAGCCCGCGGGTCGTAGTTTGCCCTCCCCTGTGATAAAGCCTTTACATCACGCCATAATGCACTCTAGCTATCTATAAATAGATACACTGTATATGAGAGAGAAGATATTACAAACAGCATGAGTCATACAAGGAACTGAGTTTTGGAGAACAGCTTTGTCCTAAACATTAATTTTGTTTTCAGACCACGGGGTTGCAATAACCACTGCAGAGCAGGGAAAAGGTGTGTCTATTTATCTTTAATTTTAATGATATCATAACTATACCAGATATCCACACAAATGCATTCTCTACTTTGTAATGCAACATGATTCAAAAAAATACAAATAGCAGCATGATTTAAAAAGACTGCTTTTCAGTCAAACAACAATACAAGCTAGTAAGTACAATACACAAGAACTGTTTCACTTTGTACTCACTCTTACAAAGTTGTCAGGGAACAAACCTCTTCTGCCTTTGAGCTGTCCTTCCCACCAGCCTCCAGTCTCTTTCTTGATATTGGTGATTATGTCACCTATTGTGATTGTCAGCTCATCATCATGTTGAGCCTTGTAGTCAAATTCCACTATCGCCTCCACTAAAAAAGAAACAGACACATGTTACAGAGCGTTAGAGACAGTATTTATTTTCAGTCAGATTGATTAAAGTCTTCATGGCTTCAGAGGTAAAAAGAAAAACCAACCAACCAACCCGGTAACAGCTGCTCAACAACAGGAATAGCATCAGATTAACCTTGAAGACTTCATACAACAGCAGCATATTAGGGACAAGGGCTGGTGGGGGAGAGATCCTTTGAGAAGCCCTTTATAACTAGTTGACAGGCAGCAATTTGTATCAGTTTATTTTATATTTATCTTTTAATTTAAAAA
>NW_020683074.1:0-1839 GCF_002925995.2 Terrapene triunguis
GCCCCCCAAGTGCAGCCACTTACCAGGTCTCCGGGGGGCAGGTTGGGGGGCTGCTCCTGCAGGGGGGGGCCCCGGTCGCACTCCAGCTCCATGGCGATTTCCCGGCCCCTGTCCCCCGGCTCATTCTGTCTGAGAGGAGGGAGAATCTCATGGCCCCGCCTGGAGCCCCAGGGCCAGCCCCAACCCCCCACCCCCCAGCACCCCCCGCAGGGCTGGCCCCCGCCCCCACCCCACTCCCCCCCCCCCCCCCCACGGCCGGCACCCCAGTACCCCCAGCCATGCCAAGGTCAGCCCCGGCCCCTCCCCCATGCCTGCCAACTGCCCCCCAGTCCTGCCAGGGTCACCCCCAGCCCCCAACCCCATGCGCCTCCCCACAGGCGGCCCCTCCCTCCAGCACCTACCCTGTCCTGCCAGGCAAGCCCCAGGCTCCCACGCCCCCACCCCTGCCAGCCTCCTGTGCCCCACCCCAGCCCCATCAGGGTTTCCTGCACCCCCCCCACCCTGACAAGCAAACCCATGCTCTGCCCGCCCACAGCCCCCACCAGGGCTCCCCCCAACCAGTTCTCAGCCTCCCCAGGGCTCCCCTTGCCCCTTGCCCAAGGAAGGGGAACCCCCCATTTCTCCCCAGACCGGGCCCAGCCCCTGACCAGGCTGTCTGTGCACGGACTCTGCGAGCTGGGCCAGGGGGAGGCCCCGTGCCCCCCCGCACCCCCCAGAGGGGACAGGCCCCGTGTCCCCCTCTCCCGTACCCCGAGCACCCCCTTACTTGAGGCTGGTGCTGGTGTAGGAGAAGCCCACGAAGGGCAGGTGCACGCCCAGCGGGGAGCTCTCCAGCATGTCCGACAGCGTCTCCTGGGGGCGACACCGAGGGGGGCCCTGAACTGGGGGGGACGCAGCTCCACCCCCACCCCTGGCAGGGCCTGCCCCATGTGCCCCACACAGCTCCAAACTCTGCTGCCCACACGGCCCTGCCCCGCCCCCTGCCGGCGCTGGGCCCTGCCCCCCACGCCCCCTGCCCACGCTGGGCCGGTTGCGTTAGCCATGCAAGCAAAAGCCAGACACGTGTGCAGTGATTCCAGGCTCCATGTGGACATGCGAGAGGTGGGCGTGAGGGGGTGGGCGGGGGCTGGTTTGAGGGGCGGGCAGGGGATGGCTGGGGGGCTGGCGGGGGGTAGGTGGGAGGGGTGAGTGGGAGGTGAGAGGGGTGGTGGATGGGGGCCTTAAGTGGGGGCTGGGGGGCAGGGGGTGGATGGGGGTAGTAGGTAGGTGGGGGCTGGGGAGAAGGGTGTGGATGGGGGGCAGTAAGTGGGGGCTGGTGGGCAGAGGGTGGATGGGGGGGGCAGTAGGTGGGGGCTGGGGGGCAGTAGGTGGGGGCTGGTGGGCAGAGGGTGGATGGTGGCCAGTAGGTGGGGACTGGGGGGCAGGGAGTCTGGTGGGCGGTAGGTGGGGACTGGGAGGCAGAGGGTGGATGGGGGCAGTAGGTGGTTGGGGCTGGGGGGCAGGGGGTGGATGGGGGCAGTAGGTGGGGGCTGGGGGCAGGGGGGGGTGGGGGGCGGTAGGTGGGGGCTGGGGGGCAGGGGGGCGGTGGGGGGCCGGGGGGTGGGGGGGGGGGGGGGGGGGGGGGGGGCGTTTTTTTTTTTCCCCCCCCCCCCCCCGGGGCAGGAGGCAAGGGCAGATCTCAGCCTGCAGCAGGGCAGGGAACCCCCCTCCCTGGGGGCACCCAGGGTCTCCCCAGTCCCTGGCCTCAGTTAGTGCAACCTCAGGGCTGCTCTAACTCGTGCTCTGCCCTCTCTGTGCCCCCCCACCTCCCATCTGCCCCCTATGGGCCCTGGGGGGCAG
>NW_020683075.1:0-2927 GCF_002925995.2 Terrapene triunguis
CCGCTCCCTGCCCTCCCCTTCCCAGAGCCATGGGTCAGTCCGCTCCCTGCCACCCCCACTCCTCCGAGCCATGGGTCAGTCCGCTCCCTGCCCTCCCCCCCCCCGAGTCATGGGTCAGTCCGCTCCCTGCTTCCCCCCCCTTCCCAGAGCCATGGGTCAGTCTGGCGGCTGCGGAGCCGTTGCTCCGGGGGCAGCTAGGGGGCGGTGCCGAGCGGCCATTGGTCGGTGCAGCGACCCCGCCCCCCGCGGCCCCTGCTGGCGTGGGCGGGGCACTGGGGGGCGCGGCTGGGGGCGGGGCCGCTCGCGCTCTGCGGTTGCGAGGCTGAGGGGAGTTGTCTGGAGTCCCCGCCCCCCGCGTGCGTCACTTCCGCAAGGGGCGGGCGCGCGAAACAGCGAGGCTCGGCGGAGCTCAGGGTCGGGATCGTGCCCGGCTCGGAGCTGCCGCCAGCGGCCATGTCGGGTTCGGTCAGCCCCGCCCGCGGCTCGGCCGCCCCCGCCCTGGCAAGTACCGGCTCTGCCCCCCAATCCCCGCGCGAGCCCCCCAATCCCCGCGCGAGCCCCTCAGTCCCCGCCCCCTCCCCCGCGTGAGCCCCTCAGTCCCCCCCCGCGCCCGTTCCTTCTGGCCGCGCCGGTGCCTCGCGCCGGCCCTGCCCCCCCCCCGGCTCCCGGGCGTGTTCTGCCCTGTCACCATGTGCGCTGGGGGCGGGGCCGGGGCCGAGCGCCACGGGGCACGAGCTGCCTGGCCGGGGGGGGGGCCCCTCCCCCTGCGCTTCTGTCCGCCCGGGGGGGGCACTGGTGGGGAGCCCAGGGGCTGCGGGGCGGGAGTGGGGGGCACTGGTGGGGGTCCGGGGGCCAAGGGGCTGTGGGCGGGGAGCCAAGGGGGCTGTGGGTTGGGAGTGGGGGGCACTGGCGGGGGTTGCCCAGTCCTGCCTGGCTCTAGCCCAATTCTCCATATTCTCTCCCAGCGGCGAACTCGGCCGTTCACAGGCCCCCAAGCCCGGTCTCCATGCCCTGGGATGCCAGGAGCCTGGCCCGTCTGAGCGACTCTGCCCCCAGCCTGGGGGTGCAGCAGGAGGGTGCTATGGCCCATAGTGAGGTTGGGGGCAGAGACCTGTCCTGGAGCTGTCTGCATCCCTCTGGGGGGGGAGGACTGGGCAGCCCCTCCAGCCTGCAGGCAAGGCCACCAGGCTGCTCCCCTCCTTGGCATGACATTTGTGGGTTGGGCCTTGGCTCTTTCACTTCCCCCTGGGGCGGCAGGTTGTCTGGAGCTGTGTGAATTCAGCCAGCTGCTCCCTAGAGCGCCCCTTGCTGGACGAGGCCGGGACTGGAGTGGGGGTGAATAGGAAGGGAAAGGAAGCGCTCTGTGGGGCAGCCCCTGGCTCCTCTGCCTCTCCCACCGGGGCTCTGGGGAGCGGCCGTGGGTCTGCTCGGGTGCAGCAGGAGTCCGCGGGGCGTCTCTGAGACCACCGTGCCTTGCAGGCCACGTGCCAGGCAGGCTCAGAGGACGAGGCTCTGGAAGAGGAGCTGATGGATGGCGACGAGTCCCGCTCCTGGACCCCACAGGAGAAGGCCCTGCACGAAGCCCGGCTCAAAGCCAAGGCCAAGCGGCGCCTGCGGCGCACCTCGTCCCGGGACTCCACCCGGGAGCCGGCACCCGAGGGGGGGGAGCCCAGCCCCGACCCCAGCAGCCCCAAGGGCAAGACCAACGACAGGAAGTCGCGCATGGGCAAGGGCCGTGGGCTCCCCAAGAAAGGTGAGGTGCAGCTGCCCAGTGCAGCACACCCCTGCCCCACGGTGCAGGCTCCCATCCCCCTGATGCCCTCCCTGCATCCCCCTGGGCCCTCCTGCTGCCTTGGGGCACACCCCTGCCCCACGGTGCAGCCTGTGGCCCGCCTGGCTATCACATAGCGCACACCCCTGCAGTCCCTCCTGGCTCACTGCTGCCCCACAGTGCAGCTCCCCAGTCCCCGCACCCCACACAGTGCAGCCCGTGCTCCCTCCTGCTGCCCCAAAGACACTGGGATCCTCCCCTCTACCTCCCTCAATCCCCACACAGTCCCCTGCTCTTCCTGTGCTGGGTGGGAGCCGCTCCTGCCACGTGCTGTGGGTTTGCTGGGCCCCACTGAACTCACTACACTTGTGACACAGTCATGCCCGGGCTGGGAGCCTGTCATGAGCCACTGCTGCTCTGGTGCCCAGCTTTGCCCTGGGCCGGGGGCGCTGAGCAGTGCGCTACCCTTTCCCAGAGGCCCCCGGTCCCTTTTCTGTAGCGGGCGGAGCTGGGTTGGTGCCCGGCTGGGATGCTGTGGCCCATGGGGGTGGCTGAACCACTGTGTCTCCTGCAGGTGGCGCTGGGGGCAAGGGTGTGTGGGGTGCACCTGGCCTGGTGTACGGGTACCAGGAGCCCGATGCGCGGGACCCCAACTACGATGAGTCATCTCAGGTACGTTCCCAAGGGCAGTGCAGTTCCCGGGCCCCTTCCTCCCCCCCGGAGCCCAGCGTCACCGAGCTCGGACCCCAGCACCCATCCACTGCTGCCCCCGGCCTGTCTGCCTGCCCCCGCTCAGCCATGCCAGCCCCCTCCCCGGAGCCCCACGGACTGGTGCTTGTGTGGGTGGGGCCTGTCCCAGTGGGGGTACCGCTGGCCGTGAGCCCCTCTGCCCCTCTCTACAGGGCGACACGGTCTATGCCACGGTGACGCCGGAGCTGGAGGAGGGGGAGCTGGAGAAGAACGTGCACCCCATGGTGCTGGAGTACTTTGAACATGGGGACACCCTCGAGGTGATGGTGAGTCTGGGGAGTCCCTCTGCCACCCCCCCTCCCCCCAGCGGGCTTCTGGGCTGGGAGGGTTTCAGGGGCCACATCCGTCTGGCTAGGCCCGGGGGCCCTGCAGTGCCAGGGGAGGGCGCTGGGAGCCGCTGAGGAAG
>NW_020683076.1:0-1551 GCF_002925995.2 Terrapene triunguis
GGGGGGGGGGGGGGGGCAGTGGCCCGGGGCTCACCTGGGGCTCGTAGCGGATCACCACGTCGTACTCCATGGAGGCGGGCACGTCGCTGATCAGGAACTCCACGGCCCCGCCCTCTGGCACGTGGGCAAACCCTGCCCCCGTCCACGTGGCTGGCCGGTCCGTGGGCTGCGCCCGCTCCACCACCACGCCCTGCCGCGAAGGAGCCATCAGGAATGGCCCCTCCTCCCGCCAGTCTCCAGGGGGCCCAGCCTGGCCCCGCTCTCCCCGCTGGCTGCTGAGTGCTGAGCGGGCGCAGCCGGGGGCAGGGCAGGGCTGGGCCCCAGGCCGGCCTGGGAGCTGGGCTCAGAGACAGCCGGAGTCCCAATCCCACGGCTCCCAGGGCTCTGGATCCCTGGCCCAGATGTTGCGGGTGCTGCTGGGGGCTCGCCCCCCCAGCCCAGGTTTCCCCAGGGGGCCCTCCCCAGGCAGGCCCAGCCCTACCCCGTGCGCTGGCGGCAGAACGCCGGGGCTCGCCCACCTCACCTGGCGCAGCCGGGCCTCCTCCGCCTCGTAGGTGCAGTGGTCCAGGAGGGAGAGGTAGAAGCCGGGCTCCACCTGGCTGCACGTCCGGCCCACCATGTGGCTGCGGCAGTGGCACTGCCCCGTCTCGGCGGCACACCTGGCAGCAGAGCGGCGTCAGAGCGGGAGCGCCGGGCCCTGCTGCCCACAGATAAGGGTGTGACCCCCACCGCCCCGCAGAGTGGCCCTGACCCGCCCGTGAGCAGCTCCCCAGCCCCACGGGTCCATGGGTGAGGCCGTGGGCCCCAGGCCCAGCACCCACTCACTGGTTGTTGTGGGCACCTCCCACGTCGCAGTCACATGAGCGGCAGCCGAGCAGGTCGTGGCTGAGAGCCCAGTGTTCGGGCTGGGGACAGAGATTGTGTTAGTGACCGGTCCGCCCGACCCCTGCCCGGCCCTGCCCCACCCGCCTGACCCCTACTCAGCTGGGCCCGACCCGCCAGGCCCCGCCCAACCCGACCCGCCTGACCCCTGCCCAGCCCCACCCAGTCGGCCTAGCCCCTGCCCCCTGGTGTGACGGAATACTGTGGGTGTGCCTCAGTTTCCCCTGTGTTACTCAAGTGTCTAGGGGGTGGGTTAAGGGTGTATAAGCCCCAGGAAGGGGGTCCAGTGGAGCAGCCCTCAGGCACCCCCAGCCAGTGACACACCCTGAGGAGCTGAGGCAGCAGCCTGGGGCTGATGCCGTGGGGCGGCGCTGCCCATGGGGCCGGCACTCACCAGGCACTGGTCACAGCTTCGGCCGGTCACCAAGCGCTTGCAGAAGCAGTTGCCACTGACGGGGTCGCACTGGGTCCCGTCCGACACCATCCCCTGGGGATGGCACTGGCAGCCTGACATGGAGAGCGGGTGGGAGGGTGGCTCTGGCCAGCACCACCCCACAGCCCCCACCCCCCCCGCTGGGAGCCCCCCCAGCCAGCGACCTGCCCCACCCCCCCAGCGCCCCCTGCTGGGAGCTCTGCCCCCCAGCCAGCCCCATGTCCTGCCCCCCCAGT
>NW_020683077.1:0-1508 GCF_002925995.2 Terrapene triunguis
CTGTCAGAGACTCAAACGCCCCGAGGAATCAGGGGGAATTAAGGGCATCTGGAACCAGCAGCATTTCCACCCAGCACCTGCCCACCACTGAGGGATGGCAGCCCTGGTGAATGGGGCAGATTAGCAGTCCCTGCTGACTGAATTCTGCTGTTCTCCATAGGTGGTGGCTTGGTTGACATGGACACTAGGCCACTGAGAACTAGGTGAGGCCCTGTGGGACAGGAGAGGCTCACAGAGGGCACTTAGGGGACTTGTCTACTCTTCCCGACAGCGAACGCACCATTCCCTAAGAACATAAGTCCATAATGAGTTAATGCTTGTCATTAATTAGCCTTGCTAAAGAGCTGTGTTGGAGCTGCACCATAGACAAGCTGGTTCCCTCCTGCTCATGGAGTTGAATTCATCTCCCTTCCCAGTAGCACCTGCTCTCACTCTCATTCCCCACCAGGCTCCTTGCTGCCAGGCCAGCGAATGGCAATAGGATGGGTATGAGGCCTGGGCACAGCCCCAATCTCCTGATGCAGCTGCTTACCATGTCCCCCATCAGCTCTTGGGCTTCCCCCAGGAGGGAGTAGGTCAGGACCAGCCCAGCCTGCTTGACATGTAGCAGGGGGTTGTGGATGGCCAGCACTGCCGTCCGGAGGAAGAATCTTCTCTGCCCTTCCGGTGCTACTGGGAAGGGAGATGAATTCAACTCCATGAGCAGGAGGGAACCAGCTTGTCCATGGTGCAGCTCCAACACAGCTCTTTAGCAAGGCTAATTAATGACAAGCATTAACTTATCATGGACTTATGTTCTACGGGAATGGTGCGTTCGCTGTCGGGAAGAGTAGCTTTTGCTCTTGGGAAGAGCACACGAGTCCCCTAAGTGCCCTCTGCGAGCCTCTCCTGTCCCAGAGGGCCTCACCTAGTTCCCAGTGGCCTAGTGTCCATGTCAACCAAGCAACCACCTATGGAGAACAGCAGAATTCAGTCAGCAGGGGCTGCTAATCTGCCCCATTCTCCAGGGCTGCCATCCTGTGGCTTCAGCATTAGTGTCTGGGATGACTTGGGGCAAGATCTCCACCTCCCCGCAACCCACTTCATTGCTGACAGAATCCCTCCTGACCCTCCTGCTAGAGCCCCCTCCCTGTCTAACCTGGGTGGGGCTGGAGGAGAGGGTTCTGAGAACTCGAGCTGTGGTTTGGAGGTGGATCAGCTGTCAAGGGCACTGAGGGGGAGGTGGCAGGAGCTCACGCTACATAGAGGGGGGTTGGCACTGGAGGTTACTAGAAAGGACAACAAAACTCCATTCTGGGGGTCAGGAGGTGAATCCATCCCTCTGAGGTGGGCAGGTGCTGGGTGGAAATGCTGTTGGTTCCAGGTGCCCTTAATTCCCCCTGATTCCTCAGGGCGTTTGAGTCTCTGACAGGTTCTCGTTCCCTTGCAGCAGGAGGACGTCACGGCCAAAGTGATGCACCGGCTCCGCATCATCCGGCACTTGCGCCAGGTGCCTGAGGCACTGCGGG
>NW_020683078.1:0-5462 GCF_002925995.2 Terrapene triunguis
GGAGAGAGGGCTGAGCGCTGGGGGGTCGCCCGGGGCAGCGGATTGCCCGGCTGGCAGAGAATGACCAGGCCGATGAGCAAGAGCCAGATCCCAGCGGGGCTCCTGGGAGTAGCAGGGGGGCCACCAGCAAGGGGGGGATTTCCCTATCTGGATGTGAAGAGATGGGAACTGGAGCTGGAGTCGGAGGAGAGGGGGGCCTAGAGGACTGGCCATGGGGAAGGGCCCCAAGATGCCCATTCCACAAGGACCCTAGATTCCTAAGTGGGGTGTACAACCCTGGGCGTCACCCGAGGAGGTCACCACCCTGCTGGGAGAATCTCTCCGCACGGGGGGAAAGGGCGCCGGGCCACCTCTGCTGAGGACGGGTGTAATCGGGGGGGGGAGTCACCCAGAGACCCCCCCCTTTAAAGGTTCATGTGGCGAAGGGAAGAGGGCCGGTAACTGGGCGCAGAGGAAGGAATATACGCTTGGGAAGTGAACTGTCTCTTTCAAACTGGATCTGGACCCTGTGACCGTAACCGCCAAAGAGCAAAACCGAGAGCCGGGATCTCGCACCTCCAGACGGGGGGCCCAGGGGAGGGCTCAGCACCCAGGGGGGAGCCCGGTGGGGGTAGCTGGGAGGGAGGTCCGGGGGCCCTGGGACACGGGCACTGGCGAGACGCAGGCGCAGCCGAGGTGGGCCTGGGAGACGCAGTGCCCAGTGCAAACCTCACCCTGAGGGGGGTGGTGAGTGCATCTAAATGGGGGCCCCCAAAGGGGTTGGGGTGCCCAATTCGCTGCCAGCGGAGGTGCTGATGGGGGACGGGATGGAGAACTGGCCACACGGTGCCCGCTCGGCCTGACCTCAGCGATCTACCCCGCGGGGGACGTAACACCTCAAGCAGAGGGGCGAGTTCCCAGGGACGGGGCTTAACCGGGCTGAGACCAAGACTTTGTCATGAGGTGGGGAAACTGAGGCACGGCCAACGGGGGCTGGGCCCCGATTCCAGCCGCTGAATTCCAGACCTAGCCGCAGAAGGATCCCTCCTGGAAGAAGCCAAGGGCCCTCAGTTAGGTCCATTTTGGGGTCCCAGGGCGCCCCAGCCCCCTTGGGAGGTCAGAGCCCCGTCTGCCTCCCAGCCATTCCACCAGCCAGCCCTGAAAACTCTCTCCCCAGCCTTTGTTCAGTTTCCTGGGCAAAGGTGTCACCTGGCCTCTAACCCCTTCCTGGGTTCTCACGTTACATGCTCAGGTATTCTCCCTCGGCCAGTCTCCCATCCCCCAATGCAGACTATCCTAACACTCCCCTGCCTTCCCAGTCAACACTCCCCACTCTGCATTCACAGACCACAGTAAGAACAGACCCAGTTCGTCACATCTCTCCCCCCTTCGAGACCGAACTGAGTGGGGTCACTTCAGCCAGTGACCTGGGGAAGTTCGAACCTACCCCCGTTCCCGTGGATGCCCCAGCATCCCTCCCATTCCTTGGTGAGGATTACACCAGGCCCCTCCAGTTTCACGCCCCCCCTTAGGTCGGGGGTGCTCGAGGGCATTCGCAGTTTGCACGTGGGAAGGGTTTTGCGGCCTGTGCCCTTTTCCCACCCCAATACCCCTGGGGTTCCAACTGGGCTGGGGTCTTCTCCCAGCACTCCAGTCTGGAGGTCTGTGCTTCGGGCTCTCTTGGTTCAGAGCCCCCCTTTTAACCTTGGCCACCCTCCGGAAAGGCTCCTCTATGCTGGGCAAGGGTCCTAAAGCCGTTTTCCCCTTGTCCCGGGCCTTCCTCCCCCTCTGACAGGGGTCACAGGATCGGCAGTACTGCCGGACAGTAACAAAGACCCCAGGCCAGTAAAAGCTCCGTAGCAGCCTCTGCTGGGTACGCCAGGTTCCCTGGTGCCCTGAGAGGGGAATGTCATGGGCCCGGTACAGCAGCTGGCGGCGATACTTCTGGGGTACCACCAGCTGCCTCCTGATCCCCCCTGACTCCATCTTCCCTGGGGGAGCCCATTCTCAGTACAGGAACCCCTTCTCCCACAGGAACCTTTTTCGGCCACCTCTCCCCATGGTCTGTACCGCACCGAGGTCGGCCAGGTCCCTTATCTTCCGCAAGGAGGGATCTTTCTGCACCTCGGCCTGGAACTCAGCAGCTGGGACAGGGATGGCCACCTGTTCTCTCTCGCCGGCTGGGTCTGAAGCCGCAGCCTCCCTGAGCCGTGTCCCTGGGCGTTCCCTCCCCACCAGGTTAGGGTCCTGCGCCTCGGGCAAGGCTCCCTCCCCAAGGTCAGGGCGCAGTGCTCCTCGCCGGCTCTGACTGCGGGTCACAACCCGTGCATTCTGGGGGTTGCTTGGCCAGTCCTCCAGGTCCCCCCCATTAACACCTCAGTGGGCAAATACGGGTGTACCCCCACGTCCTTGGGGCCCTCCTTGGCCCCCCACTTCAGGTTTACCCTCGCCACGGTCACTTTGACTGGGGTCCCGCCCACCCCTGTCAGGGTCAGGTTGGTGTTGGGCACCACCCGATCTGGGGCCACCACCTCGGGCCGGACCAGCGTCACCTCTGCACCCGTATCCCAGTATCCATTGACCTTCCTCCCATCCACCTCCAGGGGAACAAGGTACTCGCTCTGCAGGGACAGCCCCGCGCCCACCCTGTAAACCAAAAACCCTGAGCCTGGAGCATCCAGCCCCCCAGAGAAGCTGGCCTGGGGCCCTCCTCTCTCCTGAGCCGTTGGGAAGCTGTCAGCCCCCCTTGCCTGGGCCGTCTTCCCCTCGTCCGGCTGGGTCTCTACCCAGTCAACCCTCAGTGGGTTCGGTCTGCTCAGTCTGTCCCTGAGCCTGGGGCACTGGGCCCGTATGTGACCTCTCTGGCCACAGTGATAGCAGCTCATGTCCCGTGGGTCCCCTCGAGCGGGTCGGATGGCCCTGACGCTGGATGTTCCCCTTTGGTGGGGGTTCTCCATATTTCCCCGCTGGGAGGTCCCATGGTGACTCTCTGCGTTGTGGTGGGCCTGTTCCTTTGGGACTCCTCCCTGTTATCCCCTGCCCGACTGTTCACAAACTCGTCGGCCAACTGGCCTGCGTGCTGCGGGTTCTCTGGCTTTTGGTCCATCCACCATCGTCTCAGGTCGGATGGGCACTGCTCATACACGTGCTCCAGTACGAATAGGTCAAGCAGGTCTTCTTTAGCTTGGGCCCCAGCTGTCCACTTGCGGGCATACCCCTGCGCCCGGTTGGCCAGTTCTAGATATGTGACCTCACGGGTTTTACGCCGACTCTGGAACCTTTTCCGGTACGTCTCAGGGGTCAGCCCAAACTCGCGGAGCAGGGCCTTTTTGAACAGTTCGTAGTCCCCTGTCTCCGCCCCTTTCAGTCGGCTGTACACCTCCCTGGCTGTGGGGTCCAGTGAGGGGATGAGAAACTGGAGCCTGTCTGCAGGGTCAACCTGGAGCAGCTCGCAGGTATTCTCAAAGGCCGTCAGGAAGGTATCCGTGTCCTCCCCCTCCTTACGCTGGGCCAGGAAGCACTTATCAAAGCTCTTTGCAGTCTTGGGTCCCCCCTCACTCACCCCAGCCGGGGCTCCACTGCTCCTCAGCCTGGCCAGTTCCAGCTCATGCTGACGTTGGTTCTCCTCATGCTGACGTTGTTTCTCCTCTTCCCGCTCCTGCTTCAGTTCTTGCTGCCTTAACTCAAGCTCTTCCCGTCTCATCTCCCATTCACATTCCAGCCGCATCCGCCCCCGGGACGGGGAGCTCCGCCGGGACGATCCCCTGCTGGCGGCCGGGGTCAGGGTGCCCTCGGTATTCGCTGGGTTTCCCCCAACCCCTCCCCTAGGTATAGGTAGGCAGGGTCTCGGGATGTCCTCGGCAGCAGTCTGACCCCTCCCAGCCATGTCAGGCCCCGGGGCCCACGCTGCATCCGCCGGGCGGCTTCCCTCAGGGACAGGGCTCGGTTCATCCAAGCGATCCCTCTCCTCCAGCTGGGCAATGAGCTGTTCTTTGGTGGACCTCCCAATGCGCAGCCCCCTCTGCCTGCACAGCTCCACCAGTCGCTCTTAAGGCGTTTAGCATACATCCTCCTGCTGGCCACTCGCTGGCCTGCGCTCTCCGCTTTCCACCGTTCCAGGGGGACCCCTAGTGTGCCAGCCCTTCTTCAGGTTACCACCTCTCTGCCAGGGTCGAGCTGCAGACTCCTCCGCCCCGGGACCGCTCGCTGCGATCCCCCGGGGGACCCTGTTACTGCAACAGTCCTTCTCTCTGGTCACACACTCCCAGGGGTTAATCACCCCCTGAAACCGTCTCTCTCTGACTGTTCAGCCCACCTGGTCCCCGTCAATCCCCCTTCGTTTTACTGCTCCCCAGTCGCTTACTGCAGGAAGCGCCGTCCACGGGGTGCAGTAGATCCCACCGCTGCCACCAGTTCTCATGGAGTGTGGGGGGACACAAGGCCCAGCACCCCCGGCTTCCTGTGATTCACCATGACTCTCAGCCAGCCAGTAAAGCAGAAGATTTATTTAGACAACAGGGACACAGTCCAAGACAGGTCTTGCAGGCACAGACAACAGGACCCCTTCAGTTAGGTCCATCTTTGGGTCCCAGGGCACCACAGCCCCCTTGGGAGGTCAAAGCCCCGTCTGCCTCCCAGCCATTCCACCAGCCAGCTCTGAAACTCTCCCCACAGCCTTTGTTCAGTTTCCCAGGCAAAGGTGTTACCTGGCCTCTAACCCCTTCCTGGGTTCTCATGTTACATGCTCAGGTATCTTCCCCCAAGGCCAGTCTCCCATTCCCCAATGCAGACCATCCTAGCCACACTCCCCTGCCTTCCCAGCCAACACTCCCCACTCAACCTTCAAAGACCACATTAAGAACAATCCCAGTTCGTCACAGGGGCATGAAGGGTTAACGGTGGCACTCGGGTGGGACTGGGGGGAAGTGACTCCAGACAAACAGCCAAGGGCTGCGAGCTGAGACCAGACCACATCCGCCCTGCAGCCGGGAGATAAACAATCCACACGCCAGCCCCATAGTTACTCCAGGGCTTCCTCTGCCCCACAGCGCCCCCTGCTGAGCCCCCTGCCCTGCCCCATGGCACCCCTGCCCCAAAGCATCCCCTGCTGAGAGCCCGCTCCCTGCGGCAGGACACTCCCCAGTGCCCCATGATGAGCTCCCTGCCCCACGGCAACCCCTCCAGCGCCCCCTAGAGGCCCAGTCCGCACAGGACGCTCGGGATGTCCCTGGGGCTGCCCCAGTGAGCCATGGCCCCATTGCGGTGAAGGGGGCGGTGAAGGAGGGGAAGGAAATGAGTGAACAGTACGTGACCCACCCCCACGCGGGACCCAGAGAAGTGATGGCGCCGGACCCCGAACTGCGACCGCTGCTTGTAGCTCTGCTCACGCTAAACCTCCTGCGAGGTACTCGGGGTGCGCTGGCAGGGGCTGCGGGTCGGGAGTGAGGGGCACCGGCAGAGCTGGGGGGGGGCAGGGCTGGGCT
>NW_020683079.1:0-1051 GCF_002925995.2 Terrapene triunguis
GCTGCATCCCCTGAGACCCCCAGAACGGCTGCATCCCCCGCAAGCGAGCGGTCGCTGTCCAGGCCAGTCTGACTCTGTCTCTCGCCCCCCAGGGCCGTCACCTACTGGAGGAACCAGCAGTCCCTGAGGCAGTAGCACCCACACACGCACCCCGACCTGGGCCCGGCACCCGCCTGGGGACAGGGCTGGAAGGATGCCGGAGCCGCCGAGGTGGAGATCGCAGACAGGAGGTGCTAGCTCCAGCTGTCAGCCCCCATCCCCCAGACCTCAGACCCCTCCTACCCCAGCTTGAAATTAAACACAGACAACGAGGTTTTGGGTTGGGTCCTGGCTTCCAGCCCTCACCCCCTTCCCCGCTCTAACCACTAGACCCCACTCCCCTCCCAGAGCCGGGGAGAGAGCTCAGGAGTCCTGGCTCCCAGCCCCCCGGCTCTAACCACTAGCCCCCACTCCCAGTGAGGAATTATGTACAAACTACACCAGTATTTTATTTCCAGGCTTACACTGGGGAAGCCATGGGGCCTGGCATGCCCAGGTGGGGGAGGGGCTGGGTCCTGCTGCCCCCTTGTCAGTCCCTCACCTGGCTAAGACGCCAGCCACCTGCCCTGTCCGGCCCAGGCCCTGTCCTCCAGCCACCTGCGGTGTCGGCAGCACACGCAGTACCTAGGGGAGAGCGGCTGTCAGGGTCTGCCCCGGACTCCTGGGTTCTCTCCCTGGCCCTGGGAGGGGAGTGGGGTCTAGTGGGTAGAGCAGGGGGGGCTGGGAGCCAGGACTCCTGGGTTCTCTCCCCGGCTCTGGGAGTGGAGTGCGGGCTATTGGTTAGAGGAGGGGGGGGCTGGGAGCCAGGACTCCTGGGTTCTCTCCCCGGCTCTGGGAGGGCTGTTCAGATTCTCACTGAGTGCTGGGTGGGGTCACCCCACTTTCAGTATCTGCGATGAGCCCAGAGGGGTAGAGGCCCCCAGAATCTGCCTCAGTTAGGGGTGATCCCAGGTTTTGGGGGGCGTGGGGGCGGGGATGCCGTGAAGATGAAGGGGGAAAATATGGGTGTTGG